>NC_140020.1:8922643-9040143 GCF_964263955.1 Coregonus lavaretus | reverse complement strand
GGTAATCTCAGAAGTCATCGCTCCTGAGCATGACCTCCATCTCTAGTATCTCCGACCAAGACTAATGTTGTTCTGTTACCAGTGGAAGACGACATGCAGACCCATTACCTACTGTTAGTAAACCCTGAAGCACCTCCTAACATCTACCAACTGAGATCAGAGACAGACCAGAGACAGGCTGACGGTCAGGAAGTGGATGTTGGGCGGACCCAGAGAATGGAGAGCAACAGCGTAAAGCCATTGTGACGTCCCAAATGGAACCCAATTCCCTATGCACTACTTTCACCAAGTAGTTGCACTATGTAGGGAATAATAGGGTGCTACTTGATACTCAGCCCTGTCAGTGCCATATGCTGCTGAGCAGAGCACAGGATGTGTCCTGTCCAGACCCAGACCTGCAAGGCCTCAGTTATGGGAAAGCAAAGACAGGATTCCCCTCCTCTGGAAGAAATAACATTTTGGCTCATGGGCATTTTTTGAAGTTTGAGGGTTCTTTAGATGGTGGATAGATGACTCTCTATGTAGGCAAACACTGGATGGAGACAGTTTCGTGCTGACCACATTCACAGCCATCAACTAAAATACTTCCAGTTCTCTCCTTGCCTGACGACTCACTCTGAATATAATTCCGCTGCTCTATCGATTGCTACATACATTCAGTCTGAAACTGCCATCCTAGCAGTCATTTGTGTGACCTCAAAATGAGGAGCATTGTACAATACATTTTTATCAGTGATTGGATCATCTCTAACCAATCAGAGTATCAAAGTTGATAATGTCATCATGCAGACTGGCTCTGGCCCAACCCACGGGTCTCTGGGACTAATCAGAATGGACAGAATGTGTTAGCGTTTTAGAAATCGTAGGGGAGAGAGGCAAATCCAGACTTGTGTTGGAGAAGAAACATTCAGATTGGCCTGAGTGATATGGATGGGTAGCCAGGCAAGTTCTCTCCCACCCTCAGCAGGGTAGGAAGAAACCAGAAGCATCCGGTTTTCCGGGTAAAAGCAGAAAAGGCTGCGATTACACAGGCAGCCCAATTCTGATCTTTTGCCCAATTATTAGCAAAAGAGCTGATCTGATTGGTCAAAAAGACCAACTAGTGAAAAATAGGATCAGAATTGGGATGCCTGCGTAAATGCAACCAAAGAGTCGAAGCGTTACAAAGCATCTGTCACGGATTCAGCCGAGGCTGCTCCTCCTCCTTGCTCGGGCAGGCTTCGGCGTTCGTCGTCCCCGGAGTACTAGCTGCTACCGATCTATGTTTCAGTGTTTGTCTTGTTTGGTCTTTATTGTTTACACCTGTTTCCCATTATGTTACATTGTATTCCCTTTATAACCCCCTGTCTCTCATTGGTTATTGTGTGTGATTGTTTTTCGTGAGGTCGGCAGTAGCTGTCTTGTGCGAGTATTTGTTTCCTCCCTGTTAGGAGGTTTTTGGGTTTTTGTACTTTGATTACTGTGTACAGTAAAGTAAGTCTGCCAGTGGCTCGATGTCCTGCGTTTGACTTCATTTACCGCATACACGTCACCTTGACAGAATCACACACCCTACATGGAGTCAGCAGGAGTGGCGGTGCCAGCTGGATCAATGGAAGAACGCGTCGAACAACAAGCGGCTATGATCCAGGCTCTCGGCACCGCCATGGTGGTGAGCACAATGGAGCGATGGGAAAGAGGGGGTCTGCCTACACCTCCTCCGACGATACCACCACCATCGGCGATGCCCATCGCTTCACCTCCGGGGTCCAGTGGAATTCGGCTCTCGCTCCCGAGGGCTTATGATGGCACTGCTGCCGGGTTGAACTCTACCTGGCAACCATCCACCCGGTGCCCTCGGGATACGACTGCGTGTCCGCCCTCATCTCCTGTCTGTCCGGCAAGGCGCTGGAGTGGGCCAACGCCGAGTGGGGGGGAATAGACGCCGCTACTGTCAACTATGCGGAGTTCACCCGCCGCTTCAGGGCAGTATTCGATCATCCACCAGAGGGTAAAGCGGCAGGTGAGCGTCTATTCCACCTCAGACAGGGGAGGAGGAACGCACAGGAGTTCGCACTGGACTTCCGGACGCTGGCTGCCAACACAGGATGGAATGAGAGGGCCCTCATCGACCACTACAGATGTAGCCTGAGGGAGGACGTGCGTCGGGAATTGGCCTGCAGGGACACCAACCTCAGCTTCGACCAACTGGTGGACATGTCAATTCGCCTGGTTACCCTGTTGGCTACCCGCGGACGTCCGGATTCAGGGCCGTCCATTCGATCCCCCAGCACTTCCGAGCCGACCCCTATGGAGCTTGGAGGTGCTGGTACTAGGGAGACCTGGAGAGAGACCAGGAGAGAGGCCTTCCCCTGCACCAACTGTGGCCGCAGAGGACACACTGCTGGTCGGTGCTGGGGAGGGTCTCCTAGGAATCGAGGCAGTAGGCAGCGCACTGATGAGTCATTCCAGGTGAGTAGGCACCCAACTCACCCAGAGCTCCCTGTTGCGCATATGTATATTAAAGTTGTGTTTCTCCTCATTCACAGCATAAGGCGCTAGTAGATTCAGGCGCAGCTGGGAATTGTATCGATCGCCAGTTCACCTATAAGTTAGGGATTCCCATTGTACCAGTTGATGTGCCCTTCCCTATCCATGCCCTAGATAGCCGCCCTTTGGGGTCAGGATTGATTAGGGAGGTCACAGCGCCTCTCAGGATGAAAACGCAGGAGGGCCATGAGGAGATAATTTGTTTGTATTTGATTGATTCTCCTGCGTTTCCCATGGTGTTGGGGCTTCCCTGGTTAATATCTCATGACCCCAACATTTCATGGCAACAGAGGGCTCTTAAGGGATGGTCTGATCAGTGTTTCCGGCGGTGTGTAGGTGTTTCCGTAGGGGCAACGACGGTGGAAAGTCCGAACCAAGTTCCCACCATGCACATTCCACCTGAATATGCCGATTTGTCACTCGCCTTCTGTAAAAAGAAGGCGACTCTATTACCACCCCATCGACAGGGGGATTGTGCGATAGACCTCCAAGTGGGCGCTGCGCTTCCTCGTAGCCATGTGTATCCTCTGTCTCAGGAGGAGAGGGCGGCTATGGAGACATATGTCACCGAATCTCTGAGACAGGGATACATACGGCCGTCCACTTCCCCCGCGTCATCAAGTTTCTTTTTTGTGAAGAAGAAGGATGGGGGTTTACGCCCGTGTATTGACTATCGTGGTCTCAATCAGATCACAATCAAATACAGCTATCCTCTCCCTCTGATTGCTATTATGACGGAGTCATTACACGGGGCGCGATTCTTCACAAAATTGGATCTCAGGAGCGCGTACAACCTGGTGCGCATTAGGGAGGGAGATGAGTGGAAGACAGCATTCAGTACCACTTCGGGTCACTATGAGTACCTTGTCATGCCATACGGTTTAATGAATGCTCCTTCAGTCTTCCAATCGTTTGTGGACGAGATTTTCCGGGACTTGCATGGACAGGGTGTGGTGGTGTATATTGATGACATTCTAATATACTCCGCTACACGAGCCGAGCATGTCCCTGGTTCATCGGGTGCTTGGTAGACTGTTGGAGCATGACCTGTATGTGAAGGCGGAGAAATGTCTGTTCTTCCAGGAGTCCATCTCCTTCCTGGGACACCGGTTGTCCGCGTCAGGGGTGGAGATGTAGATTGACCGCGTTTCAGCCGTGCGCAATTGGCAGACTCTCACCACGGTGAAGGAAGTGCAGCGGTTCTTGGGTTTTGCCAATTACTACCGGAGGTTTATCCGGGGCTTTGGACAGGTAGCAGCTCCCATTACCTCCCTGCTAAAGGGGGGTCCGGTGCGTCTGCAGTGGTCGGCTGAGGCAGACAGGGCTTTTAGACATCTGAAGGACCTGTTTACCTCGGCTCCAGTGCTGGCACATCCGGATCCCTCTTTGTCATTCCAAGTTGAAGTGGATGCATCCGAGGCTGGGATCGGTGCTGTACTGTCTCAGCACTCGGGTACGCCACCAAAACTCCGCCCCTGTGCTTTCTTTTCTAAGAAGCTCAGTCCGGCGGAGCGCAATTATGACGTGGGGGACAGGGAGCTGTTAGCTGTGGTTCAAGCCCTGAAGGTGTGGAGGCATTGGCTTGAGGGGGCTAAACACCCTTTTCTCATTTTGACTGACCATCGTAACCTGGAGTACATCCGGGCAGCGAGGAGGCTGAACCCTCGCCAGGCAAGGTGGGCTATGTTTTTTACCCGATTTGTATTTAAGCTCACCTATAGACCAGGGTCACAGAACGCTAAGGCAGACGCCCTGTCCCGACTATATGACACAGAGGAGAGGTCCATTGAGCCCACTCCCATACTTCCGGAGTCTTGTCTGGTGGCACCGGTGGTGTGGGAGGTTGATGCGGACATCGAGCGGGCGTTGCGTACTGATCCTACTCCCCCACAGTGTCCAGAGGGTCGAAAGTACGTGCCGCTCGAGGTTCTTGATCGATTGATATATTGGGCTCACATGTCACCCTCCTCTGGGCATCCTGGTATTGGTCGGACAGTGCACTGCCTTAGTGGGAAGTACTGGTGGCCCACTTTAGCTAAGGACGTGAGGATTTTTGTTTCCTCCTGCTCGGTGTGCGCCCAGTGTAAGGCGCCTAGACACCTGCCCAGAGGGAAGTTACAACCCCTACCGGTTCCACAATGGCCGTGGTCTCACCTATCGGTGGATTTTGTCACGGACCTTCCCCCCTCCCAGGGGAACACGACGATCTTGGTCGTTGTGGATTGGTTTTTGAAGGCCTGCCATCTCATTCCCATGCCAGGTCTCCCTACAGCCCTACAAACTGCTGACGCCCTGTTTACACACGTCTTCCGGCACTACGGGGTACCTGAGGATATAGTGTCTGATCAGGGTCCCCAGTTCACCTCTAGAGTCTGGAGGGCGTTTATGGAATGTCTGGGGGTCTCGATTAGCCTTACCTCAGGTTTTCACCCCGAGAGTAATGGGCAGGTGGAGAGAGTGAACCAGGATGTGGGTAGGTTTCTGAGGTCCTATTGCCAGGACTGGCAGGGGGAGTGGTCGGGATATATCCCCTGGGCAGAGATAGCCCAAAACTCACTCTGCCACTCCTCCACTAACCTTACGCCTTTTCAGTGTGTGCTAGGTTATCAGCCGGTCCTAGCACCTTGGCATCAGAGCCAGATCGAGGCCCCTGCGGTGGACAAGTGGTTTCGGCGCTCGGAAGAAACCTGGAACGCTGCCCATGTCAATCTGCAGCGGGCTATCAGGCGGCAAAAGGCGAGTGCCGATCGCCACCGCAGTGAGGCTCCGGTGTATGCACCGGGAGATCGGGTCTGGCTCTCGACCCAAAACCTGCCCCTTCGCCTGCCCTGCCGGAAGCTGGGTCGGCGGTTTGTGGGGCCATTTAAAGTCCTGAGGAGATTGAACGAGGTATGTTATAGGTTACAACTGCCCATTAATTACCGCATTAACCCCTCGTTCCATGTGTCTCTCCTCAGGCCGGTAGTAGCTGGTCCACTCCAGGAGAGTGAGGTACGAGAGGCTCCTCCGCCCCCACTGGACATCGAGGGGGCTCCGACGTACTCAGTCCGGTCCATCTTGGATTCGAGGGGTCGGCAGTAGCTGTGTTGTGCGAGTATTTGTTTCCTCCCTGTTAGGAGGTTTTTGGGTTTTTGTACTTTGATTACTGTGTACAGTAAAGTACGTCTGCCAGTGGCTCGGTGTCCTGCGTTTGACTTCGTTTACCACATACACGTCACCTTGACAGCATCTCTCTCCCAACAATTAATCAACATCTGACCAATCAGAATAGAGCTAGATAGAGCTAAGTAGAAGCTTGGTAGATAATCAATTACCATTACTATTCTAAACGACTGATTCACCATATGTTACGATGCTTGTAGAAAGTAATATGCTGAAGAATCATAACAAAATGATTGTATCAATATCTGTCATGTAAGTACACTACCAGCTAAGGAGTAATATGTTGTGATGGAAGTGTGTTCCATAACTAGACTATGTCGTACATGACATTAGTCTGTTAGGTCATTTTGACCCCATGTTCTGCATCCATTGTAATATTCTTATTTGCTTTGAGGTTTTGTTTGGTTGATGGATGCCCTCTGGTCCTTGGCATGCTGTTTCACACTGCTGTTTTTATTTATTGGCGTTCCTTCTGACAGCTGGGGAAGGGAAACACTTCCAACACAACATATTACTCCTTAGCCGGTAGTGCACTTACATGGCAGATACAATCATTAGTTATTTGACTCTGCTCAGTCAGGGCCTGATCTCCAAGATCACTCATATTTTTGTGCCGATTGAAATGTTTTCAATTATCACTTCATTCACTTGTAACTGTCTCTTCTCCTCATTCTGTGTCTAGTAAGGGCTGGTGTAATTAATATATTTCATTGTCATGGAGACAGCTTGTTTGTATTAAAACTCCACTCTGTAAATATGAGACATGACCTCTGATCTCCAGTGTCTCACCATTTGAGACTTGGTGAACAACAATGAGTCTCAGTAATTATATCTTAGTGAACACTCTAAATATAATTAATTTCAACATAAAACGATATTGAACACTACATAATGTAACACCTTCTGTAATGGAGGATCCAGGCATTTCTGTGATATCTATGCACCACACCTGTAAAATAGGATAGGAGTTCTACCTCAGTCACCCCAACATATGGGAAAACGTTTTCGACATCAGCCATCTGACTGCAGGGCTACTACCCTTTCATTCAGGCAGTTAACATGGAGAGGATTTTAAAAGTTCAAGCTTCTTCTCATCATAGAGATGCTTTGAAGTTATGAGTTTCTCTCTCATGTCTCAATCACTTTGAGTGTAGCTAGTATAGATTTTCTGCAGTTCCACGTACAGGAGGACCAAAAGAGAATACCTGCTTAAGTGCCTAGATTTATGAAGGATCCTTAAAAGAGCCGCTCATGCTGCTGCCTGCTGTTGGATCGCTCTCTGGATGCAACCCAAATGGCACCCTATTCCCTTTATAGTGCACTACTCTAGACACAGCCTCTTTTTACTCAGGCTGAGCTGTGAGCTGCAACAAAACACATTCATCACTCTGAATTAAAACATGCTGGACATTAAAATGATTAATTCAAGGAGTCAGGTCAAGAGCCCGGAGAGTAAATCTCCTATTGGTTTATTTACTGCCCTACTGCATACTGTCAAATCAAATCAAATGTATTGGTCACAAACACATGGTTAGCAGATGTTATTGCGAGTGTAGCGAAATGCTTGTGCTTCTAGTTCCGACAGTGCAGTAATATCTAGCTGTCAGTAGGTGCTGTAGGTGGGTGTGGTGTGGAATCAGGCGCAGGACGCAGAAGATAAGTCCAACAAAGACTTTTAGTAGAGCACACACAAAAACACAATCCAACAGCCCGGAGGCGAGAAAATGCGCACACAGGCGTAAACAAAAGGGCGCACTAAACATGTGCGAAAATCCTCTCCTAAATACAAAGGAGGCAAGCTACAAATAGTGCACCGAAAAGGGTAGCGCACCAACACGACATAGGAAACAATCACTCACAACACCTGACAAACACAACGAGAACTTATAGGACACTAATGACACTAAACGACAACAGGTGTACAATTCCAGACAAGACCAAACGAACATAGAAACATACAACGGTGGCAGCTAGTATTCCGGAGACGACGAACGCCGAAGCCTGCCCGAGCAAGGAAGAGAGGCAGCCTCGGCCGAAACCGTGACACTAGCAAGGAATATCTAACAGTTCCACAACAAATATCTAATGCACACAAATCTAAGTAAAGGAATGGAATAAGAATATATAAATATATGGATGAGCAATGTCATTGTCTTCAAAAAGGTCTGCATTAGAGCCCAGAGGGGTTGTGAACTATGTGTTGTCTGGTGTGTTATGCCGTTGCCATTTGCCAGTTGCCAAAGTATGTGTTCCTACTGTGTTCTCGACTCCTCTCAGGTCAGTTAGTCTGCTCTCATAGAAGGGTGTCTTTCTCTTTATTCAACAGACTTTACACTACATTGTACACTTTCATACCCAACATATGAAGACATATCAGATTGAGTCATTATATTGATTGTGATACAGTATATTGTACTTCTCATTAATGACTTAAAAGTGATGACAAGAAGAATCTAAATATAAGCAGCAAATCAGAATTGAACATAATATCCCTTTAATATTCTGCCCTCTGGTAAACCTCTATTTATATTTCACTTAAAATTTTTAATATATAAACATTTCAGTGCATGACTGTGAAATGTCGAAGACAAAACACACGGCAGAGCAATATTGAATAAAACACACACTTCCCCAACCTATTCAATACCCCACACTTCCCCAACCTATTCAATACCCCACACTTCCCCAACCTATTCAATACCCCACACTTCCCCAACCTATTCAATACCCCACACTTCCCCAACCTATTCAATACCCCACACTTCCCCAACCTTTTCAATACCCCACACTTCTCCAACCTATTCAATACCCCACACTTCCCCAACCTATTCAATACCCCACACTTCCTCAACCTATTCAATACCCCACACTTCCCCAACCTATTCAGTAAAATCACAGTTTGCACTTCCTTATTATTACACAGCAGAATGGCACAACAAGTCTATACAGATCTATTTTAAAAGCTGCAGGCCAGGAGGACCAAGAGAGCACAGGCGAGAGTGGCCACATGGTGATGATGGTGGGAGACTGACACACTGCCAGACATATAGGCCCCCTGACCCCCACACTGGCGGCAGTCTTCCCCTCAGAATGAGCAGGCATCCATGCCATGCCTCCAATAGGACTGGTATGTCCTCACCGTCTTCCTCCCTGGGTATGAGACAAGAAAGTAAACAATTAGTTTACCGACTCAAGTCCACCAAGTCATTTCATGCCTCTTTTTGAATGTGTGTTAAAACGTAAGTGTTGTTTTACAGGGCTAGTAGTAGCCATAGAGGAGAAGCGTTGCATCCTTGATGTTGGCAACTTTGAAGGCTATGACTGAAGGGATTTCTAAACACATCTCCTCTGTCGTCACCTCATGGAGGGAGTCAACATGAGAATAAAACGAGAGGTGATTTCCCTGCTAAACATTGAACTTGAGGTCATATAACACAAGTTTTGACTTCTGAGCAACGCCTCCAAACCTAACAATAATTGAGCAATGTGTTTCAAAATCTATCTCAGATGGGATATGTTTCCTCCTCACCATTGTCTGAAAGAGAGATGCCACAGGGTATATCTTGTTGAGAGCTTCAAGTTCCTTGGTGTCCACATCACCAACAAACTATCACGGTCCAAATAGACCAAGACAGTCGTGAAGAGGGCACGACAAAGCGTATTCCCCCTCAGGAGACTGAAAAGATTTGGCATGGGTCCTCAGATCCTCAAAAAGTTATACAGCTGCACCATCGAGAGCATCCTGACTGGTTGCATCAACGCCTGGTATGGCAACTGCTCGGCCTCCGACCGCAAGGCACTACAGAGGGTAGTCTGTATGGCTCAGTACATCACTGGGGCCAAGCTTCCTGCCATCCAGGACCTCTACACCAGGCGGTGTCAGAGGAAGGCCCTTAAAATTGCCAAAGACTCCAGCCACCCTAGTCATAGACTGTTCTACATTTACATTTACATTTTAGTCATTTAGCAGACGCTCTTATCCAGAGCGACTTACAGTTCTCTCTGCTACCGCACGGCAAGCTGCTACCGCACTTCTTAACAGCTTCTACCCCCAAGCCATAAGACTCCTGAACAGCTAATCAACTGGCTACTGTGGTATCTGAGGAATTTATGACTTTGCTAACGTTTTCAAATGGTATCTTGGAGGATGTTGATTCAGCTTAGGGAAGCATCTGGGGAGCAGTTTTATAGGGGCACCCCATAAAACAAAGGAAGTCTCATGGGATTGGTCTGTATGGGAAACCACCCATGTCATGGTAAAGATTATAAATACTTGGTTGAGACAAAGGAGGTCAGAACAAACATATTATTTTGGGTCGCTGTTCTCCAGATGCCTGCAGACGTCTGTAAACTTATGCTGAAATCTTGTGATATAAATAAACCTTTATAATCAAAGTACAGTGTAAGCGGACTCCTTGGTCTCACAGCAAAGATTAGCATTATTCTTTATAAACAACAGAAATGGCGGCGAGGAACGTTTGGGACGTGATGCGTCTCTCCAGTGTTCCATTCATGTGCTGCGAAGTGACTCCCGCTCAAGACGCCGGCTCATAAGGTGAGATTTCTCACAATTTTGTGCGCGGGTTGATTCGCTTGCTTATGGGTGTGTGCGCTGGAGAAATGTACCGTTTAAAAGACTTATGTGTCACGCCCTGGCTCTGGGGACACTGTTATGTTGAGCCAGGGTGTGTAATTCTATGTTTGTATTTCTATGTTGGCCTGAGTGACTCCCAATCAGAGGCAACGAGTGTCAGCTGGTTGTCTCTGATTGGGAGCCATATTTAACTGTCTGTCTTTCACTTTGTGTTTGTGGTTTCTTGTTCTTATTTGGTTTGTGTTAAACCGTAGACATCACGTTATCGTCTGTTATTTTGATCGTGTGATCATACCCTAATAAATAGAAATATGTTCACCTTCAACGCTGCGCATTGGTCTCTCCCTGACGATCGTGACAGAAGAAACCACCAGAACTGGACCAAGCAGCCTAGTGAGGAGCAGAGTGGGTGGACTTGGCAACAGTGGAGGCAGAGCTTCGACTGGGTCAAGCCGAATGAGGAGCTGAATGGCGGAGATTGGAAGCAGAAGAGCGAGAGTTGGGCGAGAATTATCGAGGCCTGGCCCACGGGGAAGAGAGACTCCCAGAAATTTTTTAGGGGGGGCTCACGACGTCGGACCAGCAGGAGGCCGCGATAGAGCGGTCCAGCGGGTTGCCAGAGGAGGCCGCCAGGTTACGGGGGCCACTGGTCGAAGAGGGGATGGAGGATGTAGAGGCACGGCGAGAGGTACTGGCGTGTGTTGCCAGTCCGGTCCGGCCCGTTCCAGATCCCGGTGTAGGGCCAGTGGTGTGTGTCCCCAGTACGGTCCGGTCCATTCCTGCTCCCCGCACCAAGTCAGTGGTGCGTTTCGTCAGCCCTATCCGGTCCGGTCCTGCTCTCCGCACCAAGTCTGTGGTGCGCGTCGCCAGCCCAGTCCGGCCCATTCCTGCTCCCCGCACGAAGTCTGTGGTGCGTTTCGTCAGCCCTGTCCGGCCCGTTCCTGCTCTCCGCACCAAGTCTGTGGTGCGCGTCGCCAGCCCAGTCCGGCCCATTCCTGCTACCCGCACCAAGTCTGTGGTGCGTTTCGTCAGCCCTGTCCGGCCCGTTCCTGCTCTCCGCACCAAGTCTGTGGTGCGCGTCGCCAGCCCAGTCCGGCCCATCCAAGCTCCCCGCACCAAGTCAGTGGTGCGCTTCGTCAGCTCGGTCCGGCCCGCTCCTGCTCCCCGCACCAAGTCAGTGGTGCGTTTCGTCAGCCCGGCTCGGTCCGCTCCTGCTCCCCACACCAAGCCAGTGGTGTGCGTCGTCGGTCCGGCACGGCCCGTGCCTGTTCCACTGGTGCCTGGTCCGGCACCGGTCAGATGCGTTACGCCGGAGCTAGAGCAATCCGCTCCATCAGTGTGCAGTCCAGCTCCGGCCAGCGGGACCGGACCAGGGGTACTTTGGGGGGTTGGAGAGGGAGTGGGGATCAGGCCCGGAGCCGGATCCGCCGCCAAGGCGGAGTGCCCACCCGGTCCCTCCCCTGTGGTATTTAGTTGGCGCGGTCAGAGTCCGCGCCTTTAGGGGAGTGTACTGTCACGCCCTGGCTCTGGGGACACTGTTATGTTGAGCCAGGGTGTGTAATTCTATGTTTGTATTTCTATGTTGGCCTGAGTGACTCCCAATCAGAGGCAACGAGTGTCAGCTGGTTGTCTCTGATTGGGAGCCATATTTAACAGTCTGTCTTTCACTTTGTGTTTGTGGTTTCTTGTTCTTATTTGGTTTGTGTTAAACTGTAGACATCACGTTATCGTCTGTTATTTTGATCGTGTGATCATACCCTAATAAATAGAAATATGTTCACCTTCAACGCTGCGCATTGGTCTCTCCCTGACGATCGTGACATTATGTGTGCAGATTTTGCTGTTATTTGCTGTGGGATAGGAGTCCGTTCTAAAATTCTAAATTTGTTTGCGCTGGTAACAACGCAAACAGGGGGGGGAGTGTCTATAACTATTGAATAATATAATGAAGGAATAAAGCCAGGGTAAATGTATACAAATTAGACCATTGCGAATCTATGGAAGCCCTCTAAGGAGTAGATCATTAGGATGGGCCGAAAATCCTAAAAGCACGTTAGGTGTATTTAGGTGAGTCCAGGGGACTTGAGACTGTGGTATATATATTCGGTTGCAAGTTACCTCTCAACATGTGGTTGACGAATTATATGATTGATGTGACTGCTCATTGGATGTCCGCGGAACTCGTGGTAGCAGAAATTTAGAGACAAAGGAATTTTACGGCGCAATGGAGGTAACATGCTACATGCTACATGCTACCTTAGGGGTCCATAGGAATGGAATAAGCCTCTTAAACTGTGTATATGTGTGTAGAATAGAGTAGGATTTGTGTTCTGTGGTTTGTGAGCTCTGTTAAGTGTTATCGTTTTTCTATGGGGGGTAAAAGAGAGAAAGTACAGCGGGACTGTCTACTTTCTGTTTGGCTTGGAGAGAGCTGGGCGAGAGCTCCATCCACTCTGAAATCGTATTGGTGAATGTACTACGCATGCGCGTGATTTTATGACTTTAGAGTTACGTAGGGCAAATATGCCACTCCCCTGCCTGCACTGAGCTGCTGGGAGACGCAGACAAAGAGAGAGAAGATTTAGACACTAATAGTGTATTCTGGTTGTTAAATCGGCTGTTGTTTGAAGATGAAACTGTTTTCTTGAGACCTATCGAATTGATAAACTAGAGATATGTTGATGGATTAAAAATAAATAAAATAAAATGTTATTGAGCTATTTATACTATTCCTGAGTTAAGTTGTTTGCTTATTTCTTAGCGCGAATGTGAACGGAGGAGTATTGAATGGTTGAAATAACTCAGTGTGTGCATAAAATACTAAATTCTTGTCTGTCCTTTGTTATTCTGTCATATGAGAGACGAGAGGAAGGAGACAGAGAGAGAGAGGAAGTGCTGACGTGTACATCACGCAACAGGGTGTGCTGCGACAGGGTGTGCTGCAACGGATCCAGTCAAACTAAGGCCAGTACTGTTCTATTTACAAAACTTACCTTCCCATACAGGATATTTTGTGTGCCTAGCATATTTGATGTTGTGACAATTTGACAGGGACTTGGCAACAGACTGATCAATTGATGTAATTGCATATTGGAGTTTTTGTGAATAAGTTGGTTTGATTAGAGTTCTGTTGGGAATCGAGTACTGACATTATTCTGTAAAATTAAGGTCATTGGGTGCTTATTAAGCAATTGGTTTGTGAGTACTGTAGTGTTGCAGGATTATAGGTATTTATTTTTTTGGATTGCTCTGAAGTTGACAACTTTCCTTTACTTTTCCTGATCGGATGTGGTAAGATTACCACTAATTAATAAATTGGTAAAATAAATAAATTTGAGAAAAAAATATATATATATATTAAAAAGGGAGGATAAGCTATATAGTCTAAAATAATAAAATAATTCACAATAAAGGAATATAAAAGAGTTGTTACAATGGGGGAAAAGGACATAAAAACTATGAAAGTAATTACTCCTGTTGATGTAGTGCAAAATAGTAATCCTCTAGTTAATGGTATTGTAAGGTGGTGTATGGGTGGTCCTCTGTAGCTCAGCTGGTAGAGCACGGCGCTTGTAACGCCAAGGTAGTGGGTTCGATCCCCGGGACCACCCATACACAAAAATGTATGCACGCATGACTGTAAGTCGCTTTGGATAAAAGCGTCTGCTAAATGGCATATTATTATTATATTATGTAAGGTTATCTGGAAAATTGAATAAACGTTGGCCTGACATTGAACAACCATGGCCAGTGGAAGGGACTCTTAACCCTGACGTCATCAACATAATGAAAGTGCTTCTGTCAATTCATAAGGCAGATCAAAAGAAAGGGAAAAAAAGAGAACAACGTAAAGAAAAGAGACAAAGAGAGCTGGGTGTTCTTAAGCTGTTTGAAAATGAAGGACAAAAACTGATAAAAGATACCAACGATAAAAGAAACAAAGATATAGAGAAAATTGTAAAAGCAGTGAAGGTGACAGAAAAACTAATGACAGAAGTCAGTACACCTTTCTCACATACGGATTCAGCAAAAAGACCCCCACCTTATGAGAAAGAAGTAGAGTTTAAGGACGTCTATACTCAGCTTCCAGTGATCATTCAGGAGGGTGATTATTGCATCAGAGATGAAGATGAACGAATAATAGAGAGAGGACAAGCAGAAACGACCATAAAAATGAATCCAAACTCCAAAAGTAGGAAGAAAACGAGATGTCTGGAAACTAAGGGTGGAGTGAGGTTCAGGAGGATGGAACTTGAAGATGATGATGATGATGATGATGATCAGAGTGATTCAGAAGAGATCATGGGTGGATATGACCCTGTGATCAGACGGAGGTTGGCCAGAGCGGAAAGAAGGGGTGATGGATGTTTGAAGAAGAAGAATACAAGATATTCCAGTTCTGATGAAAGCGAAGATGAAGACAGCGATAAAGACTTGGAGATTAAAGGTGCTTCATGTTCAAGAGGATTTTATCCTACAATGATTAGCACAGAAGAAATAGAAAGAGATATAGACCGATGCGTATCATGCCTGGATAAAGCGAATAATTTAGAAGAAGTAAGAGAACTGGAACAACAACTCAAGAAGCTGAAGATACAGAAGAAAAAACTGCTGAGAAAAGGATCCCAAGAATTGGAGAAAAAGTATACATTGAGGCCAAGGAAAGAGGGCACCAGTAAGAAGATGATGCCAGTGATCATTCGAGGACAAAACCTAGAATATAAGCCTTTGCAAAATACCGATATGTCAGATATACTTGAGAAGCTGCCTACTCTTCAAGATGGAGCCTATCCTTGGATTTCAAAATTGGAAGAAATTACGGTGGGAACACAGTCAGCCATAGGAGACATTAAGAGACTTTTGGCTAATCTCCTTGGGATTCCAGATATGGAAGAAATATTTCAGAGAGCTGGACTCAATAGATATGTGGGGACTGCAGTGAATGATCCTGAATTGTTGGCTGCAAGTAGGAATCGGCTGTGGAGAGCACTGAAAGATACGTTTCCAACAAATGTGCATCCTGACAACATTCTGATTGATCCACTAGGACAACAAGAAAATCCGAGAGCCTATGTGTCAAGAGTCCATCAAGTGTGGAGAAATATTACCGGAAATGATCCAGATGTGAGTCAAATTGAGCAGTCAATTTTGAGAGCTAAACTGCAGATGGGTTGCCCTCACCAGTAAGGAGCAAACTGGCAGAGGTGGTTGGACTTGGAAGCATGACAAAAGGCGTCTATACAGATCATATAGCCCATCAAGTGGATCTGTACAGGAAAAAGGAACATAACCAGAAAGAACAGGACCAAGAAACTCTCAGAAAACTCAATCAAATACAACTGGGGGGAGAATAAGAAGGAGAAGAAAAGCTTTGGTTATGAAGAATCAGTGTGCACCAAATCAACAATCACTGCCACAGCTTCAACTGAACAAGGTCAAATGCAATTGTACCAGCCACAACAAGTGGTACAAGTTGTTTCATATCCATAGATAGTTTCTGGACTGAGAAAGAATTGGAGAGGAAGAGGACGAGAAGGCTTAGAAAGAGGAAGAGGAGGAAGATTTAAGCCATACTTCCAGCAATCTCCAGAAGTGTGTTATAGTTGTGGACAGGTTGGTGACTTTGCTGTGAGTGCAATGGGCCAGGAGGAAACATCAGAGGGAATTTCAGAGGAAGATACAGGAGCAAGTCAAGATCATCTGGAGGACCGGTGAACCCCTATAGGGGCCCGGAGCAAGGATTCTAGGGGTGCCCAGAAGATCCGAAAGGGGGGTGTCAGCTGGTAGCATCAGGACCGGAAAAAGATCCAACAATTGAGGTAAAAATAAACAACGGACCATGGGAAGTGATGATGGATAGCGGAAAGGCTTTTATCTGTGTTCAGCCTGAAGATGCTACACATCTCACTATGTCAAATCAACTAATTAGGATAGGGATTTGAGGGAGTAAAACAGTTGATTACTCTTAAGGAACCAATTGAGCTCTGCTATGAAAATGAGAAAATTACAATACCCATACTGGTATCAGAACATACACCTATTGCATTGTTGGGAAGAGATGCATTGTGTAAGTTGAACTGTACAATAAGATGTACACCAGACGGCTGTCTGGTAGAAGTGCCAAAGGAAAAGGTTTACCAATTGTTGATGATGACAGAGATGGATTTGTCTTCAGTATTCTGGATTGGAAATCTCAGTGAAGATTATTTAAAGAAGGCTAAGGTTAGGAGAAAGATTATAAAGGAGTAGGGTTTTTGGGCACCATATTTGCTTGAACAGATTGACTATATAATAGGAAGGTGCACAATCTGTCTGAAAAATAATGTTCGCAGGGGTGTGACTGTTCTTCCTGGTTACATTCCTACACCGAGAGGTCCTATGCATGAGTTGGTTATCGACTTTGTTGATATGATAAAACCAGTTGATGGGAAAAGATACATGTTGGTGGTTGTAGATAGATTTTCACGATGGCCGGAGGCCTGTCCAACCAAGCGAAAGGATGCTCAATCGGTTGCCAAGTTCTTGTGTAAAGAAGTCATAAGCAGGTGGGGATTACCCGATCAAATATCCTCAGATAATGGGAAGGAATTTGTGGATAAATCAGTTAAATTGATGTTGCAAAAATTGGGAATTAAGCAACGTCTTGGAGCAGTTTATCACCCACAAAGTCAAGGGATTTGTGAAAAAATGAACGGTGTGTTGAAAAATCGCATTGTAAAAATTTGTCAGCATACAGGTCTAAACTGGATAGCGGCGCTTCCTTTAGCATTAATGGTGTGTCGCTCAAGTGAGTTGCGTGATCTACGTATGACACCCCATGAATTGGTAACAGGAAGAAGGATGCCTACGCCTTGTTTGCGAACAAGTGGAAAGGGTCCAAGCTTGGCTCTTTTGGAAGATGAAATGAGAGCGTACGTTACATATATGGCCAATTTTCATAAAAAGTTGTCCACATATGTTTCTGACAGGCAAAGAAAATAAGAGGTGCAGGAGGAGCTTGATGAGAAAAAAAAGGAGTACAGTGCAACCTGGGGACAAGGTGTTCGTGAAGGTATTTAGAAGGAAGTGGTATAACGAACGTCGTGAAGGACCATTTGAAGTTGTTCGTAGTACTGGAACAGGTTAAAGGATCTCCAACGTGGTATCATTTGTCACATTGTGTTAAAGCGCCTGGAGAAGAGGTGCCACGAGCAGAGAGAGAGGATGTTGAAGGCTCAAGAGAGCAGGAGGGAGATAGGGGAGAACAGGAAGAAGGAGAGATTGTCAATGTTATGGATAGTATGGATGATAATGTTTACACTTCTGATGATGCCAGAGATGACTCTGCAATGGAGGGAAAGGAAAGGAGATTTGGGGAAATTGATTTTCAATACGTCCCAGAAACAACAGGGAATATTTCAGTGGAATGTGAAGCAGCGGAGATCACCAAGGGCAACTCTGTTACAGGAGAAGCTGGTGATTCGGTTAGACAAAGTAGGCCCAGACCAGTTAGGAGAAAAGTCAGACCAAAACGTTACGAAAACTAAGGTTGAAGTAACTCTGGGACAGTCAGCTCAGCTCCCATGTAAGTGCACGAGAGAGAACAGTGGTGAAGGGAAATTTAGAGTTCAGTGGGAAGATAGATATGGCAGGAGTTTAGATCTGTTAGGAGCAGTTGCATTGAGAAAGTATGCGTTGCTGAATGATAAGAGAAGAATGAAGATTGAGGGTGATTGCAGTATCTATATTTACAATTCCCAGCAGGAAGATCAAGGTGATTATAAATGTATTGTTTATAATCAACAGTTTGAAAGTGAGGGATTAGAGTTGGGACTGAGAGTTGATGTAGTGACACTAGTGGTGATAGATGGAAATACAAGTAAAGAGTTCAAAGCTTTAGGGAGAATGGATGAATCAACAACAATGACATCAACACTTCAGCCTATTATAACAACAGTGAGAAGCAATTCAACTCTTTCAACATTGACAGTTATTAAAGCTATAAATGTATCACATTTGATTACAAGGGAGCCAATCGCTCCAGCACCAATTTAAGAGGAAAAGACTGTCATCAGGGTTAGGATTGGTGGTACAGCTCATCTTCCTTGTAGATGTGAGAGATGGAGTGGGGGTGGTGACGTTCCTCCCACATGGAGAGATAATTATGGAGAAGAAGTGTTGTTATCAGGACCAGAAGTAGAAGCTGTGCCCCCTAGTCAAAGGAAGTATATTTTGCACAACGATATGAAGTGGAAGAGGTTTATGAGTGATTGCTCACTTATTTTGCGTAATGTTACATGGAAAGATCAGGGAGAATATATGTGTACTTATTTAGTGCAAGCATTAAAGTTTGTTCCGGCTAAGAATTATTGGTTAAAAGGCTATGTAACTCGTAAGGTGACGCTTATGATGGAATATTTGAAGTCTGTTGAAGCTTCCACAGTCACCAAAGGAGTTCAGGAGAATTATATTACAGTAGCCACTCCAACAGTAAATAATACACAGAGGATATCTGTAACTTTCCCACTGGAAATAGTTAAGAGTGTTAATACATCAACTAAAGCAACTATTTTAATAGCAACTTTGAAAGAGATTAATGGTACGACGGCAATAACAAATGTAGGAAATATGACACAGACACCAACAACAACTTTTCTGAAACTAAAGGATGTAGCAAGAGTGACTCAGGAGTTTATGATACGGATGGAGAGTGCTGTCAATGGTAGTAAGGATAGTGTTGAGATAGGAGAGCAGATGGTAGTAGAGAATGATGCAGATTCATCTGAAATAGTGCAGAATACTATCATGGAGGTACAGGATGAGTTCTTTGATTTTAATGAATTAAGACAAGAAGATATATCTGATCAATACCGCTCGTTAGGGAAGAGAGGAATTTCATAGTCTGGAAGCCTACCATTGGAGGAAAAGTCTAGGAGAGAAGTGGGGACTGGGACTTTTTCCATGGTATGGTGTAACATTTTTGGCAGATCACATTGATAATATTACCTATACTTTGCAGGGTTTTGCAAATGAAACGATAAGAGGGTTTAACCTTCTGTCAAATACTCAAAGAAGTCACAGACTGACGCTGTTGAAACATGACATGGCTCTTGACTATATTTTAGCAAAACAAGGTGGCTTATGTTTGGCTATGAATTTGACGGGGGATGATTGTTATACTTTGATCCCAGATAGTTCCGATAATATCACTAGTGTTATAGATGCATTGAAGAATATAAGGGATGCGTTTGGTAGATCTGAAGGAGCTGGATGGTCAGCGAAGGCTTGGTTGCAAGATCAGTTAGGCCCAGTGGGAGCAGTGATAGTTCAGATTTTAGTAGCAGCTCTGATAGCGCTGTGTGTGATGTTTTGCTTTTGTACTTTGTTACTGACCTTTGCGAAGGCTATGATATTGAGATGGGTTGGAGTTGTGATGCCTGGAGAAAACACTCAGATGCCGTTGTTAACTGTTACTGATCTAGATGAAGATGAACAAGTGGGACTGGATGGAGTATTGATGGATAGATATCCATTTTGAATATCCGATTATTTTTCAAATGTTTTAAATATTAGTGTGATTTTAGTATTTTGTTATGAATCAAAGGGGGGAAATGGTATGTGATTCATTTTATATATCATTTTTATATTTTTAGTTGATATTGATGTTTTAATTTGAATGTGTTGTTTTGCAGAATATACTGTTTGGTCTTCCAGAAGCATATGGGGGAATATGTAGAGGGGATTCAAATACTCAAACATGGACAATATGAAAGGACAATATGAATGGACTGGAGGAACTGGAACAAGGAAGGTGTGGAAATGTTCAGATTCAATCATCAACGATGCATTGGAAGTCGACACTGCTGAGGAGATGAAGTGTAGTGGACTACATTCCAGTGTCTGCAATGATATATAGACATATTTGCATGTGTAATACATAATTTGTGTCATATTCTTTCTGTATTAATTTTTGTCGAATGATATTTGCTATTATTGAGTACATGTGGGGATCTCAGATGTTTTTGTTTATTTCGTGGATGCTTAGGGATATTGGGTCTAGGCAGGGATAGAGAGAATCCACAGGAGGGTCCGATGGGTTGACCAGCCTGAATGTGGACATTTTTGATTGTATTTTGTTTGCTGAGGCTTTCATGTGTATTCAAATTGCATCATAGTTTCAAATGCATTGATAAAGATTTATGAATTGATCTGGAGTGCTTAGGTGGTTGCCTGGGGCAGAGGGGCCGTGAGAGAATTTTACTGTCTTGATTGATTGATGGATATTTGGAAAGAAGGCTGCCAGACAGGTTTTTCGCTCTCATACTCCATAAAGATTTGTTCATATTTCATAGAAATGTATTTACACTCCATAGAAAAATGTGTTTTTGGTTTATTGTTAAAGATACTCAATAAGATAAATTGTTATTTGTCATAATCCTATTCTTTTTGTTTTCGAGACTTAATTTGTCTCGAAGGGGGGAATATGTGGTATCTGAGGAATTTATGACTTTGCTAATGTTTTCAAATGGTATCTTGGAGGATGTTGATTCAGCTTAGGGAAGCATCTGGGGAGCAGTTTTATAGGGGCACCCCATAAAACAGAGGAAGTCTCATGGGATTGGTCTGTATGGGAAACCACCCATATCATGGTAAAGATTATAAATACTTGGTTGAGACAAAGGAGGTCAGAACAAACATATTATTTTGGGTCGCTGTTCTCCAGATGCCTGCAGACGTCTGTAAACTTATGCTGAAATCTTGTGATATAAATAAACCTTTATAATCAAAGTACAGTGTAAGCGGACTCCTTGGTCTCGCAGCAAAGATTAGCATTATTCTTTATAAACAACACTACCCAGACTGTTTGCCGCTACTCTCTGTTTATTATCTATGCATATGTAACCGGTATGAAATGGCTAGCTAGTTAGCGGTGCACGCTAGTAGCATTTCAATCGGTGATGTCACTCGCTCGGAGACCTTGAAGTAGTTGTTTCCCTTGCTCTGCAAGGGCCGCGGCTTTTGTGGAGCGATGGGTAACGGTGCTTCGAGGGTGACTGTTGTCGATGTGTGCAGAGGGTCCCTGGTTCGAGCCCAGGTAGGGGCGAGGAGAGGGACGGAAGCAACACTGTTACATTGATGCTGTTGACCCGGATCACTGGTTGCTGCGGAAAAGGAGGAGGTCAAAAGGGGGGTGAGTGTAACCGGTGTGAAATGGCTAGCTAGTTAGCGGTGCGCGCTAGTAGAATTTCAATCGGTGACGTCACTCGCTCTGAGACCTTGAAGTAGTTGTTTCCCTTGCTCTGCAAGGGCCGCGGCTTTTGTGGAGCGATGGGTAACGGTGCTTCGAGGGTGACTGTTGTCGATGTGTGCAGAGGGTCTCTGGTTCGAGCCCAGGTAGGGGCGAGGAGAGGGACGGAAGCAACACTGTTACACATAGTCACTTTACCTCTACCTACATGTACATATTACCTCAACTAACCTGTGCCCCCACACATTGACTCTGTACCGGTACCCCTGTATATAGCCTCACTACTGTTATATTACTTATGCTCCTTAATTATTTGTTATTTTTCTTATTTTTATTTATCTATTTTTTTTACACCTGTTCTATTCGGCGCATGTGACACATACAATTTGATTTGATTTGATTTGTTGACGGTCTTACGTTACATGCAGAGGATTCCAGACACCACACAGAGACATACAGTACCACACAGAGACATATAGTACCACACAGAGACATACAGTACCACACAGAGACATACAGTACCACACAGAGACATACAGTACCACACAGAGACATATAGTACCACACAGAGACATATTTCATTTTACACATATAGTACCACACAGAGACATATAGTACCACACAGAGACATATAGTACCACACAGAGACATATAGTACCACACAGAGACATACAGTACCACACAGAGACATACAGTACCACACAGAGACATATAGTACCACACAGAGACATACAGTACCACACAGAGACATACAGTACCACAGAGAGACATATAGTACCACACAGATATATACAGTACCACACATAGTACCACACAGAGACATATAGTACCACACAGAGACATATAGTTCCACACAGAGACATACAGTACCACATATAGTACCACACAGAGACATATAGTACCACACAGAGACATATAGTACCACACAGAGACATATAGTACCACAGAGACATATAGTACCACACAGAGACATATAGTACCACACAGAGACATATAGTACCACACAGAGACATACAGTACCACACACAGACATATAGTACCACACAGAGACATATAGTACCACACAGAGACATACAGTCCCACACAGAGACATACAGTACCACACATAGTACCACACAAAGACATATAGTACCACACAGAGACATATAGTACCACACAGAGACATATAGTACCACACATAGTACCACACAGAGACATATAGTACCACACAGAGACATATAGTACCACACAGAGATATACAGTACCACACAGACATATAGTACCACACAGAGACATTCAGTACCACACAGAGACATACAGTACCACACAGAGACATACAGTACCACCCTGAGACATACAGTACCACACAGAGACATATAGTACCACACAGAGTACCACACAGAGACATATAGTACCACACAGAGGAAAAGTGTAATATTGTTAATATAACCGTGTGTTAGTGTGGTTTTTATTGTGAATTTTTGCATTTCATGCGATGCAGGAACATTATCAGCGATAACAGAGTGATCAAATTAAGATCATATCTCTGTATAGTAACACTTACAGAGTCCAGGTAGAGGATGACATTCTCCGGAGGTGTCTCCACTCTCCTAACCACGTCGTTGGTCTCGATCCCAGCCTGAGCCAGGATGAAGCCATTGAGAAGGCCCACCTCCAGAATGGCCATGCCAGTCTGGTTAATGGCCTGGCCCTCCAACAGACTGCTAGAGAGCAATATAGGAATAGCTATATCAAATGCAGTAGGTACTAAACCTTTTGTAGCATCCTGACATGCCAGACCTTGTGGCGTTTCCAATATCTGTCTTATTTAACAGCAGACCATTGAAAAAACAAGTTGTTTTTTGTTTTTCATTTTGAAGTTGTAAATGTGTGTTACCAAGCCAGACCTGATGCAGATATAGAGGTGGACGTAATACATGTCAGTGCCAAACAACTATACGTGCAAATCAAAAGCCTCCTGTGTAGTGTCTCTCTGTGACAACCCTCTGCATTGTAAAACACATTCATCCACACACACACAGAGAGAGAGACAGAGAGAGAGAGAGAGACAGAGAGAAATTGAGCAATACAAATAAAGGAGAAAAATAAAAAAAAATTACTGGCAAGTTTAATTTCCAATGTTTAACTGACAGACAGCATGCTTTCTTCAAAGGGACTAACAGCTGATTTGTTGCAGCCCATTTACAGGAATGAAAACTACTCAAGATGTGAAGGTTTCATCAAAGAGTGAGACTGAGACAGGCCGATTAACGCTTTCCAGCAGGAGGCTCCACCATTAACTCCCTGGGACACAATCAGACAGTGTTAATGATGAAATAGGAGTACTTAAACAACACTGCAAAGCCACCATTTTTACTATTATGGTGATTTCTCATCCTTTTGATATAAGGTTAGTCATTGGTATGATGCAGGTTAGTCATTGGTATGACGCAAGGGGCTAGGTTAGAACAGCTGTAGAACGTTTTGTTTAAATGTGTTGTACCTTGATAATAGCAATGTCCTAGGCACTCGCAACCACTATGTAATGGGGCTCATGTGAATACTAGAACAGCCCAGCAACACGGGAAGCTTAGCCTTAGTCTGTGATGTCATGTTTTCATTATTGAGATTGATGGAAATCGTTGGCAGACAGACATGAGGACTGTGATTTAAGTCAGTCAACACATTACTGGAATCTGAAACTGATCGAATCCTTGGCCCTGGACAGAAGAACCTGTAAGCGTTCTGCTCTGCACGTCTCGATCTGAAACGTTAACCACAACAATCAGTTGCAACATCATCACTAAGATGGCGCCAACCTGGAGAATCAGGCACTGCTTTGTTCTTTATCGCTAGATCATTTTTATTTGAATGGGGATCTTTTCATTTTACCTCTTGGCTCTGGTATAGCAGATAGTTGGTGTAGTTGATGTGGAAGTTGGCCACTGTGGTTGAAGGTGCTCTGTTGACTGTAATGTGGAGATGTATGAGGTGAGACCCACTGTAGACTGCATACAGACAAGGCCTGCAGAGCCATCACTGTGTCCTGAGGAGATAAAGGATAAAGGAGCTAGACTCCATTTCAAAATGTGACACAGACAAAGCAACTGTTCCTCCTCCCCATTGGTTATATCACCCTCTCCAGCTCAATACAGCCTGTTGATCCTAAATCCTATCTTCACTGAGCCTCTCTTGTAAACTCTTGGGCCCCTAATATTTGTTTATACCCTAATTCTATCCGTAGTGGGATTTCAGGTTAATCTGTACATTTTATCACAATTTGCCTCACAGTACTTGATGGACTTAATTTCAATCTGTGTTACTGACACAGAACAGGCTCCATAGACTCTAGACTATAGGCTTGTTCTTTTGGGTTTTGTGAATGTTCCTTTTGATTCTATTAATTGAAACTGGAATACAGTATGTTCTGAGCCAACCTATCTGATCTGAACTCAGAGATTGACCCTTTAAATGCTTCTATTCTGAGCCACCCTAACTGATCTGGGTTCAGACACTGACTCACACCGACCCTTGAAATGCTTCTATTCTGACCCAGCCTAACTGATCTGGGTTCAGACACTGACCCACACTGA
The DNA here is from genome assembly GCF_964263955.1 of Coregonus lavaretus. Classification (NCBI taxonomy): domain Eukaryota; kingdom Metazoa; phylum Chordata; class Actinopteri; order Salmoniformes; family Salmonidae; genus Coregonus; species Coregonus lavaretus. The sequence goes on along the minus strand of NC_140020.1, from coordinate 9,015,059 downwards.
CCCTTGAAATGCATATGTTCTGACCCAGCCTTGCTGATCAGGGATCAGAGACGACCCTTCCTTACCTGTGTGGAGCCGTATCCTCCCAGGTGGTTCCTCTTCTGGCTGAGCCACTTCATGAGGCCGAAGCCTTCCACCACCCGGGACAGCATGCGCAGGGAGAGCAGCAGGTAGGTAGCCATCTGTATGTCTGCGGAGCACAGCTAGCACGACTCAGACAGCCCTACATCTGACGAGGACCAGGATGGAAGACCGTCTGGACAAAAAGGAAATGGTGGAGCAAAACAAAGTTGAGCTACATCAACAACAACATCTGGGAGGCTTGCACTGTATATCGAAAAGTTTCTAGTGAGTCCTCTTTAAATGCTTTTAGCAGTGGAGCCTCCTCAGAGGAGGAAGGGGAGGACCATCCTCCCCAGTGAATTTCATACACATTTAAATTGTAAGACATTTAAAAAGTTATCATTTTAAGATAAACTATACTAAATATAATCACATGTCACCAAATAACTGATTAAAACACACTATTTTGCAAAGAAGGTCTACAGTAGCCTCAACAGCACTCTGTAGGGTAGCACCATGGTGTAGCCGGAGGACAGCTGGCTTCCGTCCTCCTCTGGGTACATTGACTTCAATACAAAACCTAGGAGGCTCATTGTTCTCACCCCCTTCCATAGACTTACACAGTAATTATGACAACTTCCGGAGGACGTCCTCCAGCCTATCAGAGCACTTGCAGCATGAACTGACATGATGTCCACCCAATCAAAGTATCAGATAATTAATCTAGCACTGAAAGCATAAACTACAGCTAGCTAGCACTGCAGTGTATAAAATGTGTTGAGTAGTTGACTCAAAGAGAGAGAAAGACAATAGTTGAACAGTTTTGAACAAATTAATTTATTCCAAAATGAAGGATAAGTAAATTTAACTTACTTAGCTAGCAAATGCAGCTAGCTAGTTCAACCTACTGAAACACCCTGCTCAGAGGGATGTTATGTTAGCTAGCTGGCTATGACTTTCCAACACAACACTGAAACTCTTCCAAGTCAAGGTAAGCTTTTGGCATTACTAATTTATTGCCACAGGGCCCGCCGGTGTAACTGCTTACTGACTGTACACTGTAATGTTACTGCATGATTGTAGCGGGTTTACTAACACGTTAGTTCTATTAGCTATGCTGACTATGACGTTACTTTAGCTAATATGGTGACAACGATGTAGGCTGTGTGCAGTTGTTTGGCTTGGAAAGGTTTTTTTGCCTGGTCACATACAGCTGATATGTTGTGCATTGAAGTCCACAAGCGAAGGGAAGAGGTGAGAGGAGGAGAGCGCATAGATAGATGTGAGAAGGAATACAACGTGGCTGCTATGAAAGTGAACTGTGTTTACGCGTGATCAGGGGTGTATTAATTCTGCTGAATCTGTTGAAAAAAAATCTTAAACGGAAGCAAACGGAAAACAAAATGGGGATAAACATATACGTGAATTTTTCCAATAGAAACTCTTGTTTGCAACTGTTGGACTAATGATTACACCCTATATCAGCTATATGCAGTCAAGAGTGCATCTAGCTGGAGTTTGTGCAAGGCGGTGTTGAATGTCACTGTCTGTCCAAGTGTCACTGTCTGTCACCTCAAATTTCTTCTGTCGACCTGTGTGCACCTACGTTGTAAACTTTCATTCATAGGCTAGGTTGTAGCAACCTCATGATGGGTATAGGGAACATTTTAGTATCATGTAGTAGCCTAAATCTATCGCTGTTACATTGAACTGGGTGTATGGAATATGAATGAGAGTCATCCAATATGCTGTAATAGAAATAAGGCCATGCTCGTGAAAATAAAAAATCGGCCTCCCTCATCTTAAACGGCACTGACCGCCACTGGCTTTTAGATATGCAGCACCTTAGAACAGAGGAGTCTCATCCATCCCCACCTCCATCCAACTCCCCAAGTGTTTACCCCTAATCTCTGCTCATCCCATCAGCTGTGTCAGCGCTCGGTCTGCGCTCTCACTGTTGGCCAGAGCGTAAGTGGCCAGACACAGGCTGTAGTAATGGAAACCTGGCTTGCGTACATGTTCTGAATAATAGAAACAAAGAAAAGGTCAACCAAAGAGATTTAACAGACTTGGAAAACCAAAGGCCAAAGCACATACTGTATGTAGCACAGAGTCTTATTGTAGCATTACTCCCACCTTGTAATTGTCATCCTCCAATAGCTCCATGAATAGCTTCATGAACATTTTAATTGTTAGACATTTAAAAAGTTATCATTTTAAGATAAACATGTACACAAGTAGGTTGTGAGAGATATGGGGCCATCCAGGCCTTGCTGAAGCTCAGTGTGGATGACCCGGCCAGGCTCCATGAAGGCCCCGTCATCCCCCTGCTGGGCCCCCAACCAGGTTGCAGTACTGGAGAGCACTCTGCTGTCGATGGAGATGAAGGGACTCGCCTGCAGGAAGCACTTCAGTACGAACGCAGAGAGCCTTTCAGAGAGGAGATATGGATAAAGGGTTACAGATACACACAAACAGGCTGAGTTACTCACCATGTGCTTCCAGAGGAGTGACTATCTCCAGAGGCACTGAAGGAACCATCATCTCTCTGGTAGGACAGTTCACTCTCATAACCTACATGGGCAAGAAACCAAAGGGTTAACTATTAGGCTATATCATACATATATTTTATTGTATGTATTAGTCTATGTAATATGTATAATTGTATTTACATTTTATGAACTATTAGGCAATATAATATAGAATTTCAGCTAAGTTGGTAAGAGCGTCTGCTAAATGACTAAAATGTAATGTAAATGTATGAATATTAGCAACACACCTTTCATCATGTAAAACGTGGCTTTACAGTTTTTCTCAATTGCTAAAACACTAAACCCTATTGTCTGAACCAAATGCTCAGTTTCCTGAACCCACTGATTGAATCAATCACTCTTTTGGCAAAACCATAAGCACTTTTCACCTGTTTAGACATAACTTGCCAACACATTTTCATTGTGATGCACCCGTGCTGCATAATGGTGAGCACAGGTGACAAAAGTCAAACACAGTTAGAGCACAGGTGTCACCACTTGAACACAACAACTCAAAATTGATCACACTTGTGGCTAATGATGTGAGGGAACATATACAGTAAGCCAGTTCAGAGAGCACTGGTTTGTGAGGCCCTACAATGGATAGAAATCTGAGAGGAAGAGTTTGTGTGAGAGGAGGTCGAGGTGGTCGAGGTGGTCAGCGAAGACAAAGAACAGTAATATCTGATTAAATCAGAGCTACTGTGATTGACCATGTTCTTGTCCATGGTATGAGCATGAGGGAGGCTGGACAAAGGGTACAACCAAACATCAGTAGATTCACTGTGTCCACCATAATCCGAAGATTTAGAGAAGAGAACAGGTAATTACCTTTTTTTGACATTATAGTACAGTATGTCAATGTTGACAGCAATTACTGTATGACATACTATATACTGTACCACAGTATACTGTAAGTAAATATATGTTTCAGTACATCACTGTACCAATGTACTGTAGTATTGTAATGGAGGGTTGGTCTAACTGTTTGTAGGCCTAGTATTTCATGTATATTTTTTGTAACTCCATGTTCTCTTTTTGTAGAATTGAAAGACTGCCACATGGAGACCCTAATTGTTGATATGGTCCGTGAGAACAATGCCATTAAACTGAGCGAAATTCAGCAGAAGATCATTGAGGACCATTTAAATTTTGAGGGTATCAACAGTGTCAGCCTCTCTACTGTTGATCGTGTCCTCAAGCGCAACAGACTGCGCATGAAACAGCTATACAGAGTGCCCTTTGATCGCAACTCAGACAGAGTCAAAGAGCAAAGATTCCAGTATGTACAGGTTGGCATATATCCAGACACATTCAATGTTGATTACTCTAAGTAGTGATTTACTGTAGTGGCCTAAATCACTTTTTCCGTATCACTTACAAAACTATATCTATTTCTACAGAGGGTTTTTCAACTGGATGCAATGGAAAGACCCCATCAATACATCTACATGGATGAAGCTGGGTTTAATCTCACCAAAAGGAGAAGGAGAGGCCGTAATGTGATTGGCCATCGGGCCATTGTTGGTGTTCCTGGGCAGCGTGGTGGCAATGTCACATTATGTGCTGCCATCAGCAATCATGGGGTTGTCCACCATCATGCCAACCTGGGGCCCTACAACACTCACCAGCTCCTCATTTTCCTCAATCACATGCGAGATGCTTTGTTAGGGCAGCAGGATGAGCATCCCATCTATGTTGTTGTTTGGGACAATGTGAGTTTTCACAGAGCCCTCCAGGTTAGAGAGTGGTACAATATGAACCAAGGTTTTATCAATCTTTGCCTTCCACCGTACTCCCCTTTCCTAAACCCCATTGAGGAATTCTTCTCCTCATGGCGGTGGAAGGTATATGAACGCCAACCTTACACCAGGGTAAATCTCCTGCAAGCCATGGGACTTGCCTGTGGTGACATAGGTGTGGAGGCATGCCAAGCCTGGATACGGCATGCCAGGGGTTTTTTCCCCCGGTGCCTGGCCAGACAAAATGTGGCCTGTGATGTGGATGAAGTCCTGTAGCCTGACCCAGTACGGAGACATGATGCTGTGGCTGAGTAATGCACTTATTTGTATATTTTTGTACTTTATTTTTACATGGGCTTACTGTACACAAGTGGCAAACGCATAAGATTTCTGTTTGTTTTTACAAGTGCTACATGTGAATGCACAAGATTTCTGTTTTGTCTTTTTGTACAAGTGCTAAATGCACAGTTTTTGTTTTGTTTTGCAACATGCATTTAGCCTACAGTGAACAATAAACATTTATTTCTCCAGCTTCATGTCCTGAGCATTGTGTTTTCTATTTTTCTACGTAGTGTTTAGTGACTGTTCAGTAGTGTTTTTTATTTTGATTGACTCGGGGCACGATATGACAACATTGTTCAGTTTTGAGCACAGATTGAACTGTTTTGAGGTGAAAGTTTGGTTTTGCAAGAAGAGTCTGAGGTTTTGTGAATGTAGCTTGAAAATTGGGTTTTGTGTTCACAGTTAAGAGAAAAGGAGAGCAGCTTTCAAGAAATGTGTCTTAGCAATCGAGAAAAACTGTAATCAAGATGTCATGGTCGACTTGTCCAGACACAGTCAGATACAATGACATAGATGTTGGGGAAAAGTTCTGCTCCCCACCTACATAAGGCATATGGATGAGGGACTCCAGGCCAGTGATGGATGGTCCAAGGATGTCACCTTTTATACAGAAAAAAATTAAGACAGAATAGAGAAAGAACGACAGAGAGAGAGAAGGAGAGAGAGAGAGAGAGAAGGAGAGAGAGAGAAAGAGAGAGAGAGAGAGAGAGAGAGAGAGATTTGTAAATACAACCCATATTTATGTTTATTTATTTTCCCATTTGTACTTTAACTATTTGCACATTGTTACAACACTGTATATATACATAATATGACATTTGAAATGTCTTTATTCTTTTGAAACTTCTGAGTGTAATGTTTACTGTTAATATTTATTGTTTATTTCACTTTTGTTTACTATCTACTTCACTTGCTTTGGCAATGTTAACACACGTTTCCCATGCCAATAAAGCCCTTAAATTGAATTGAAATTGAATTGAGAGAGAGAGAGAGAGAGAGAGAGAGAGATAACACAGCCTTACAAGTAACAAACAGATATGGTTTTCTTTTAATATTTACAAGAGCTGCCACTTAAACAACAATCATGTTTACCGATGAGGACAGCAAATACAAGCAACCAGAGTAGCCTGCTAGTTTGATAGGTTGACTAGCATGACAGATGCACCACTCTTTAGGGTTCCATTTCTAGAAGGGTAAGAAAACAACCACACAGCTGCTGACCATAAAAAGACAAAGAAGCATTTCCAAACGTCATTATTTTCACTGAAATCTATAATTCAACTTGTTTGAGGCATTGGGCTTTGCTTGTCATTCTCTGTCAGTTTTTCCAATGAGTGTTCACTTTTAGCCATACTATGGGAGGGAAAGTATTGATAAAATGCTCATAAAAAGTCAAATATGCTTGTTATAAGACCATAGGAATGTAGTTTGGGTTCACCAGCTTGTGAGTGGAGTGGAAGAGGTCAAGCTGGATGTGTTTACAAACCGACTGCAGTCACTTGAGCTCTCTGACTGCCCTCAACAACATCTGCAGGGAAGCTGAATGCCATTTCACTGGTGAGGCTTTTCACTGACCTCACTGGCTCCAGAAACATCGTCTTTGAAAGTGACTGCTCAAGTCCTTTAACCTATCAAAACAAATTATTACACAAACAAACATTGACGTGTAATACAACCTGGGCGAGATGGAGAGAGAGGTCCTTTGAAGAAGTTTAACAAGAACAAGATTTGTGTGTTTAGTCACAGATGTATCAGCTGAAATAACTAACAACTTAATTTGATACTCCAATTAGGAGAAAAGAGAAATTGCTTTCACTGACCGCTAAGTTTATTGAAGTAAAGTGAAACTTTTTATCTGTTCTGTAACTTGACCAGAACCATCTTGCTGACGGCGTCTGAGGCAACAGCCGAGACGGGGATCTCCACCAGGGCCAGTGGCCTGATGGGAAATAGGACAGAGGTTCCGTTCTGACTCCACACAGACACTGTGCGTGTACTGGCTTTAGAGAGCTCCTCATTGTCCGGGAAGACAAACTCAAATGAGTGACTCTGAGCAACAGTCACCATGACCAAGCAGAACATAATAAGAAAAAGCAGAGAGAAAAACAACGAGACGAGCGGGAAGTCACCCAGATCAAAAGACATGGAATGTCTGGACAGACAAAACAACGTGATGGGTCGCCATTGTGTCGTAACAATATTACAGATTAGAACTATGATACAAGGACTGTCTCATGTCCTGCTCCACGTAGTGGTGATTGTCCATGTTGGATTAATGGGCTCAATGCTTTGATACCTCTAGCATGACCCTAGAGGTGTTTGGTGCTGGTGATCATTTTAATGAAAGATAATACAAACTGACCCAAACTGGTTCATTCTAGTTCTGACTGCTTCTCCATTAAAGGAGGATAACATTTGTGAATATGTTACAGTGAATGTGTAAAATAGGGACTGTACTGTAGTGAAAGATTTTCAACACAGTAAATAATATCAAAGTGGCTATGCCAGAGAGACATCTGAGAGCTGCATTGACTACAGTGAAGGCAGCTCACCTCAAGGTCCTCTTCCAGGTATTTGAAGAGAGTGACCTCCACAAGCAGCAGCTCGCCTCGGATTATGAAAGCAGGTAGATTCAAGGACAGGAAGAAGTCCTGGAACACTTTGAGCTGAAAACACAAAAGAGTACAGAGAGTAGAGTAGAGTAGAGTAGTCAGGTTGGATGGGGAGCGTCGCTGCTATTTTCAGGTCTCTCCAGAGATGTTCGATCGGGTTCAAGTCTGGGCTCTGGCTGGGCCACCCAAGGACATTCAGACACTTGTCCCGAAGCCACTTATAGCTGTCCTCGAAGGATGCCTAAAAACAAATGAAATTTCATCCCAAACAGGTGGAATCTGTAGGCCTACTGCTGTGTCACTCAAAGCTCCATTTCAATACAAAGAGAGCTACATTGTTTGACGTTGGCAGTGATTTTGAAACAGTCATTTTGAAAGGCCTCTTAGATCTAGAATGAGTGTTGCCACCTCGTCTGAGAGCTGTATGTGAATGGGGAGGACCCTGCCTGCAGGCAAATGTAAAACCATTGTCTGGACAGGTATCTCGTCTGGCATTGGAGGGAGTTCAGAACCAGAAGAGTTCAGCTGCACACGAGGCAGCATTAACCCTGAGTCATCCAACTTCCAGCTACATGGACTGTCTGTCTTGTGTTTTGGAGATTGTAACAGTCTTCCCCTGATCCTCTTGAGTCAGGGGCCGCTTGTTGTACGTGGATATTTTCAGCTGCACAAACACGATGTTTGTAACTAAACGTCTACGTGACGAAATCCATACATCAGTAATCATGCAGTAATGACTACTATTGTCTCTTGTGTTGAAAATTGGAGTAGTAGGGCACAGAGTTCGAAGACACTTGGTTATGGCTCGGGAGACTTCAACAACACTTTCAGACACTTATAGTTGTACCCTTGTTACCGTGGCATTGATATGAGGTAGTCTGAAACCGTGATATGCCCTACTCATGTATCTCTGATCACACTGCATGAAAACAAGAGTCGTAATAGAACAGGTGACTTAACCTACTGTATCAGCAGCTAATGGGGATCCGGAATCAAATACAAAAAATGTAAAGATTATGCATTATAATATACATTATATTATGCATAAAGTTTTGCATTATTCCCACACAATATCTAAACAATATAGACTCGTCATTGTTTCCCTTACCTCAGCAGTGCATTCGGAAAGTATTCAGACCCCTTGACCTTTTCCACATTTTGTTACGTTACAGCCTTATTCTAAAATGGATTGAATTGGTTTTTTCCCTCATCAATCTACACACAATACCCCATAATGTCAAAGCAAAACAGGCTTTTAGACATTTTTGCTAATTTATTAAAAATATAAAACTGAAATATCACATTTACATAAGTATTCAGACCCTTTACTCAGTACTTTGGTGAAGCACCTTTGACAGTGATTACAGCCTTGAGTATTCTTGGGTATGACGCTATAATCTTTGCACGCCTGTATTTGGGGAGGTTCTCCCATTCTTCTCTGCAGATCCTCTCAAGCTCTGTCAGGTTGGATGGGGAGCGTTGCTGCACAGCTATTTTCAGGTCTCTCCAGAGATGTTCGATCGGGTTCAAGTCCGGGCTCTGGCTGGGCCACTCAAGGACATTCAGAAACTTGTCCCGAAGCCACTCCTGCGTTGTCTTGGCTATGTGCTTAGGGTCGTTGTCCTGTTTGAAGGTGAACCTTCGCCCCAGTCTGAGGTCCTTAGCACTCTGGAGCAGGTTTTCATCAAGGATCTCTCTGTACTTTGCTCCATTCATCTTTCCGTCGATCCTGACTAGTATCCCAGTCCCTGCCACTGAAAAACATCCCCACAGCATGATGCTGCCACCACCATGCTTCACCGTAGGGATGGTGCCAGGTTTCCTCCAGACGTGACGCTTGGCATTCAGGCCAAAGAGTTTAATCTGGTTTCATCAGACCAGAGAATCTTGTTTCTCATGGTCTGAGAGTCCTTTAGGTGCCTTTGGCAAACTCCAAGCGAGCTGTCATGTGCCTTTTACTGAGGAGTGGCTTCCTTCTGGCCACTCTACCATAAAGGCCTGATTGGTGGAGTGCTGCAGAAATGCTTGTCCTTCTGGAAGGTTCTCCCATCTCCACAGAGGAACTCGGGAGCTCTGTCAGAGTGACCATCGGGCTCTTGGTCACCTCTCTGACTAAGGCCCTTCTCCCCCGATTGCTCAGTTTGGCCCGGGCGGCCAGCTCTAGGAAGAGTCTTGGTGGTTCCAAACTTCTTCCATTTAAGAATGATGGAGGCCACTGTGTTCTTGGGGACCTTCAATGCTGCAGAAATGTTTTGGTACCCTTCCCCAGATCTGTGCCTCGACGCAATCCTGTCTCGGAGCTCTACGGACAATTCCTTCGACCTCTTGGCTTGGTTTTTGCTCTGACATGCATTGTCAACTGTGAGACCTTATATAGACAGGTGTGTGCCTTTCCAAATCATGTCCAATCAATTGAATTTAACACAGGTGGACTCCAATCAAGTTGTATATACAGTGGGGAAAAAAAGTATTTAGTCAGCCACCAATTGTGCAAGTTCTCCCACTTAAAAAGATGAGAGAGGCCTGTAATTTTCATCATAGGTACACGTCAACTATGACAGACAAAATGAGAAAAAAAAATCCAGAAAATCACATTGTAGGATTTTTAATGAATTTATTTGCAAATTATGGTGGAAAATAAGTATTTGGTCAATAACAAAAGTTTCTCAATACTTTGTTATATACCCTTTGTTGGCAATGACACAGGTCAAACGTTTTCTGTAAGTCTTCACAAGGTTTTCACACACTGTTGCTGGTATTTTGGCCCATTCCTCCATGCAGATCTCCTCTAGAGCAGTGATGTTTTGGGGCTGTCGCTGGGCAACACAGACTTTCAACTCCCTCCAAAGATTTTCTATGGGGTTGAGATCTGGAGACTGGCTAGGCCACTCCAGGACCTTGAAATGCTTCTTACGAAGCCACTCCTTCGTTGCCCGGGCGGTGTGTTTGGGATCATTGTCATGCTGAAAGACCCAAACATGTTTCATCTTCAATGCCCTTGCTGATGGAAGGAGGTTTTCACTTAAAATCTCATGATACATGGCCCCATTCATTCTTTCCTTTACACGGATCAGTCGTCCTGGTCCCTTTGCAGAAAAACAGCCCCAAAGCATGATGTTTCCATCCCCATGCTTCACAGTAGGTATGGTGTTCTTTGGATGCAACTCAGCATTCTTTGTCCTCCAAACACGACGAGTTGAGTTTTTACCAAAAAGTTCTATTTTGGTTTCATCTGACCATCTGACATTCTCCCAATCCTCTTCTGGATCATCCAAATGCACTCTAGCAAACTTCAGACGGGCCTGGACATGTACTGGCTTAAGCAGGGGGACACGTCTCGCACTGCAGGATTTGAGTCCCTGGCGGCGTAGTGTGTTACTGATGGTAGGCTTTGTTACTTTGGTCCCAGCTCTCTGCAGGTCATTCACTAGGTCCCCCCGTGTGGTTCTGGGATTTTTGCTCACCGTTCTTGTGATCATTTTGACCCCACGGGGTGAGATCTTGCGTGGAGCCCCAGATCGAGGGAGATTATCAGTGGTCTTGTATGTCTTCCATTTCCTAATAATTGCTCCCACAGTTGATTTCTTCAAACCAAGCTGCTTACCTATTGCAGATTCAGCCTTCCCAGACTGGTGCAGGTCTACATTTTGTTTCTGGTGACCTTTGACAGCTCTTTGGTCTTGGCCATAGTGTAGTTTGGAGTGTGACTGTTTGAGGTTGTGGACAGGTGTCTTTTATACTGATAACAAGTTCAAACAGGTGCCATTAATACAGGTAACGAGTGGAGGACAGAGGAGCCTCTTAAAGAAGAAGTTACAGGTCTGTGAGAGCCAGAAACCTTGCTTGTTTGTAGGTGACCAAATACTTATTTTCCACCATAATTTGCAAATAAATTCATAAAAAATCCTACAATGTGATTTTCTGGATTTTTTTTTTTCAATTTGTCTGTCATAGTTGATGTGTACCTATGATGAAAATTACAGGCCTCTCTCATCTTTTTAAGTGGGAGAACTTGCACAATTGGTGGCTGACTAAATACTTTTTTCCCCCACTGTAACATCTCAAGGATGATCAATGGAAACAGGATGCATCTGAGCTCAATTCTTAGTCTAATAGCCAAGGGTCTGAATACTTATGTGAATGTTTCTAAGAACCTGTTTTCGCTTTTTCATTATGGGGTATTGTACGTAGATTGATGAGATATATATATATATTTTTTTTTTTATCCATTTGAGAATAAGGCTGTAACTTAACAAAATGTGGAAAAAGTCAAGGGGTCTGAATACTTTCCGCATGCACTGTAGCTGGGATATCCACAGAAGGCAAGGTTATATCTATATTTAATCACAGCCACTTCCATAGTGCTGTGATAGGTCAGTCCTTAAAAATCTATAAACAATAGACCCAATAAATCAGTAACAGTACACTCTGAATGAGAGACTTACTCTTCATTCTCAATAAGAAAGATGAGTGTACAGAATCTAACTTAAATTATTTCAAATAACTGTATGATTACCTGTCAGGGACATAGACCATGATGGTGAGAAACTCATTGTACTCATAATCCTCTTACATGTAGTCTGCAGATCGTTTATACATGTCCCGGTAGTCAGGCACATTACATTTACAATTTAGTCATTTAGCAGACACTCTTATCCAGAGCGACTTACATGAGCAATTAGGGTTAAGTGCCTTGCTCAAGGGCACATAGACAGATTTTTCACCTAGTCGGCTTGAGGATTCGAACCAGTGACCTTTCGGTTACTGGCCCAATGCTCTTAACCGTACCTGCCGACCCACATCAAAAGAGGAATCCGTGGAGCCGTCAATCTGTATCAAAAACGTATTAATTAAATGAGATGAACATTGAATCATCTGTCAGAGATCTGTACAAAAGCATCGCTTTGGGTGTTTTGTGGGGACAAACTTACCTCTTTGTGTTCATCATAAATCACATCGCTACCATGAACATTTTGCAAGGATGTTATGTTCATGTGACCTTGCACAGGCTTCCTATACATGTATCTGTGTGATAGAGAGTAGATTACAATACTCTTGCTGCAGTGGGCCATTTAAATGATCAGAACCAAATCGTTTCTATTTATTTATTTTATTTCAGTATCGTACCATTTGGTGCACAGCCCATATGGGCGTATAACATACTATTTCTTCAAGTATGTGTGTACAAAACACATAGCCTTGTTTAAACCATAAGGTAAATCATGATCAAACAGATTTACTTAGCAGCAGTGGCGGCTCCTGAAAAAATTCTCAGGAGGGGCAATTTTTCTGATGATTTAGGTGACCTACACACATTTAAAAAAAGATATGTCCAGCAACAACATGAAGACAGGGGCAGCATATAAATCAATACCAGAAGCATTTATTGACTGATCTGGGGAGATGGATTCCAGTTTCTGTGACAGATTATAAATAATCTCTGATGCCTTTGTTATATTAGCTTTTGGTTGAATGTACTGTCGTAGTAAATATATAATGTTATAGCTTGGTCTGACTAAAATCTTGTGCATGACCCATTTTGTGTTGGGCCTTTGTATTCAATACAATGAACAAGAGTCCTATCTTGTCAGCCTTGTCAGCAGGTGGCTAAGGATAACACCCACGCCATAGGTCTCTCAGTTCTTCCAACTCACGAGTTCTTGCCCTGATAACACACACACACACCCACACACACACACACACACACATCATCACTGATAAACACACACACACACACACACACACACATCATCACTGATAACAAACACACACACACACACACACACTGATAACAAACACACACACACACACACAAATCCTCTTCTCTTAGGCTGAACATCTGAAGACAGAGAACCCGACTCAGAGCCAATGCAACAGTGACACTAGCCTGGAGGTGACATCGCCCAACTCATCAGGACCAATCAGAAGATCAGAACTACTAGATTCAACCTACTTCATTTTATTGTATAAAATGTCAGCACACAATGTTTAGGGGCTCTTCTGATAAACTCCCTACGAGTTTGACGAACGGGTCCGTGCACGCGATTCCAGATATCTTTACCTCTGAATAAACTGCCTTATATTATACAATTATCCACCTTGTCCAAAAGTCTCTACTTTTTCTCCATTCTCCAGTAAACTTGTTTTATCAACAATAGTAAGGTTCAATGACACAGAAAGCAGTTCAATGTCGGGGTACAGAGTCGCTCTCTTACCAGGATCGCGGTCCGCTCTGACCAGGGTGAAGTTGGCCGGCTCCACCTCTCTGTCCGGGACTCTGTCATCCAGTCAAGTCTCCCAGCTGTATTGGGATTTTGCTGCCAGCAGCGTTTTCATTATTTAGTCCGTTCGTAGCGGGTATGTACACGATCAACAAGATCAGTCCAAAACCGAAGATCAGTCCAAAGCAGAATGTTTGCAGAATGTTTGTAAACTAAGTCTACAAATTAAAAACATAAAATAACGCCACACTGCAGGTCGCAACATAGACGCTGGTAGCCGCCATTGTCTTAGTTACGTTCAAAGTTACGTCACGTATGACGAAAGCGCGTAAGTGCATGCACACAGACACCCATAGAGAATGTATTGAAAGCTTTGAAATGTGAAAAAAATAGATTTTACATGACAGGCTATGAGAGACTTCTGGGCGATTTTCAACCTGACTGAAATCGCCCAAAAAACGGGCGGGGCCATTTGAAGCACGACTTTAGCCTGATTTGACATTTAGTGGCTGGCAGATCAGACGTCAACACTGATAACTGCTGTTGCCGTGATATAATTGATTAGAAAAAAAATCCCTTCCTTTTCCCGTTTGGCAGTGCGTCGCCCATATCGCCCTATTGAACAAGCCGTCCATGCTTAGCAGTGACCGTGCCCCATATCAAATCAAATTTGTATTTGTCACATGTGCCAAATACAACAGGTGTAGATTACCATGAAATGCTTACTTACAAGCCCTTAACCAACAATGCAGTTAAGAAAATAGAGTTAAGAAAATATTTACAAAATAAACTAAAGTAAAAAGAACAACAACAAAAAACAAGTAAGACAATAAAATAACAATAATGAGGCTGTGTACAGGAGTACCGTACCGAGGCCATGTGAGGGGGTACAGGTTAGTCCAGGTAGTTTGTACATGTAGGTAGGGGTAAAGTGACTATGCATAGATAATAAACAGTGAGTAGCAGCAGTGGGGCATTTGATTATCGTCATGATGGAGACTATCGTCATGATGGAGACTATCGTCATGATAGACTATCGTCATGATAGAGACTATCATCATGATGGATATTATCGTCATGATAGAGACTATCGTCATGATGGAGACAATCGTCATGATGGAGATTATCGTCATGATAGAGACTATTGTCATGATGGAGATTATCGTCATGATAGAGACTATCGTCATGATGGAGACTATTGTCATAATGGAGACTATCGTCATGATGGAGGACACTGAGGGCCTCTATCAGCACCAGCCCTCAGCACTTCAAACCTGGGCAGCACTGAAACAAACACACAGGACATGAATGTCAATGGATTACAATCACACACTACCTCAGCAAAGATTTCAAAATGTGTATTTTCATTCAAGGTATATGGAAGTACACAATCTGTATAGGCTATACAGTTCAATCACAGCATATTTAGTTACAGTCTAAAATGTACCATATTGACTGTGTTTGGTTTATGTAAATAAATAAATGAACAAAATGTCAGGGGAAATAGTTCAGCTTTAGTCCTGTTCAAAATGAGGCCAAATAACAACCAGGTCCATGGCAGGGAAGTCAGTGAGTTTCCTCTGGTGGGTCATTTAACTATCTTATGAACAATAGAGGGAGGAACCAGAACTTATGGAAAAGGTCAAGGCGCTTAACTTATCTTAACTACAATTTAACGTTGATGAAAGCACCTTTACCATGATGATCCACATTGAATTTATTTTCACTCACAATTTCCTGCAACACAGGGAGACAATGCGAGGGATAACCACATTTCAGCACACTGACAAATTAACTCTGGTTATTGTTTTTTTTCTGCCCCTTCGACAGTAAGACTTAAAACTGCTGGACATTTTGAGTTTGGTTTCAGTTATCTACTCTATATTGATTAAAACAACATACGGTGGGCTGTCTTTGTGTTATAGTTCACAGAAGACACATTTCACAGAAGACGTTTTTAAATAACACTAATTCATTGTGAGTATTTAGTGTCAATTCTTCCTAATGATGAAAACATTTGCGGACAAAAAACACATTAAAGCCCCAAGGCTATCTGTGAACAATGGTTTCCTGAATGAAATGCAGCCTTGTCAAGATGAAATGTAGCCGGAGTCATCCTGAAAAGCTTTAATGAAGTTTTAATAGCAACTCAAAGTGGTTTTGAGAAGCAATATGTTGGCATGGTCCTTTCAAATTTAATAGGAGTCACATTGATGGAAGTCAAAATGGTCAACTTGCCAAGGGGTGGATTCTCAGACAGCTGAAACTCTTTGGACACAACCCCCAAAACACTGTCCAATGACAACCACTGCCGGATCATGTTTGCCTTGGGATCCTGGCTCACGGCATTTATAAAAGGAAATTAGAATTATCAACTGTCCATCACAGTTCCATATCCTAAGGTCCAATCATCTATCTGCTATCACTTCCACACAGAATGTTCATACAATACCCCCTTGGTATGTTACCTAGTAACACACACCTTAATGATAATATCGATCTTGCTCTTATATGGCTGGGTGAATGGACACTGCCCGACTTTCCATGACCTGTCGTAGTTGGCCTTGTCTGTCTGAATAAACGTGGACAAGCTTTTGGGGTTGAAAGCCCTATTTGGTAAAAGACCAAGTCCATATTATGTCAAGAACAGCTCAAATAAGCAAAGAGAAATGACAGTCCATCATTACTTTAAGACATGAAGGTCAGTCAATACAGAAAATGTCAAGAACTTTGAAAGCGTCTTCAAGTGCAGTTGCAAAAACCATCAAGCCCTATGATGAAACTGTCTCTCAGTTACCTCTGCTGCAGAGGAGAAGTTCATTAGAGTTACCAGCCTCAGAAATTGCAGCCCAAATAAATGCTTCACAGAGTTCAAGTAACAGACACATCTCAGCATCAACTGTTCAGAGGAGACTGTGTGAATCAGGCTTTCATGGTCGAATTGCTGCAAAGAAACCACTACTAAAGGACACCAATAATAAGAAGAGACTTACTTGGGCCAAGAAACACGAGCAATGGACATTAGACCGGTGGAAATGTGTCCTTTGGTCTGGAGTCCAAATTTGAGATTTTTGGTTCCAACCGCCATGTCTTTGTGAGACGCGGTGTGGGTGAACGGATGATCTCTGCATGTGTATTTCCCACCGTAAAGCATGGAGGAGGAGGTGTTATGGTGTAGGGGTGCTTTGCTGGTGACACTGTCTGTGATTTATTTAGAATTCAAGGCACACTTAACCAGCATGGCTACCACAGCATTCTGCAGCGATACGCCATCCCATCTGGTTTGGGCTAAGTGGGACAATAATTTGTTTTTCAACAGGACAATGACCCAACACACCTCCAGGCTGTGTAAGGGCTATTTTACCAAGAAGGAGAGTGATGGAGTGCTGCATCAGATGACTTGGCCTCCACAATCCCCCGACCTCAACCAAATTGAGATGGTTTGGGATGAGTCGGACCGCAGAGTGAAGGAAAAGCAGCCAACAAGTGCACAGCATATGTGGGAACTCCTTCAAGACTGTTGGAAAAGCATTCCAGGTGAAGCTGGTTGAGAGAATGCCAAGAGTGTGCAAAGCTGTCATCAAGGCAAAGGGTGGCTATTTGAAGAATCTGAAATATAAAATATATTTGGATTTGTTGAACACCTTTTTTGGTTACTACATGATTCCATGTGTTATTCATTAGTTTTGATGTCTTCACTATTATTCTACAATGTAGAAAATAGTAAAACAATAAAGACAAATCCTTGAATGAGTAGGTGTTCTAAAACTTTTGACCAGTAGTGTATATGATAGCTTTGACTAAGTTGTATCAATGCAATAACAATGCCAGTGACATCTAATTGCTACTTTTATGAAATGAATATTTTTCATATTGTATTGGCATGCACATTATAAATATCAGAAAAAGTAATACTTACTGGTGAAAGAACTAGCAGCTCAGTATAACCTTTATAAAGTTGGATAAAGACAAAGGGAAGTTTATCATCAATTTAGTTACAGCACTGATAGTCATACAAAATCATTATAGCAGAAAAGGCAAGGTTGCTGCTTGGTGTGTGAAACAAAGTCAAGCAAACATTTAAAAACATTTATAGAAATATGAAATGTTGAGTTGAAAATAATACACCTCCTTGAATTATGGTTGCGTCTGAGACTACAGTATTGTTGCCGTTAACAATCTCAGTAACAACTTGGACTTCCACAGCGATGGTGAAGATAGTGACTGATAGTGTGATGGGGGCACCAGGCCGTAGCACCCTCGGAACAGAAGTCGGGTATGAAGGGCTGGGGGCCGGGGGCCGGGCTGGAGGCCGGGGGCCGGACTGGGGGCCGGGGGCCGGGCTGGGGGCCGGGGGCTGGGGGCCGGGCTGGGGGCCGGGGGCCGGGCTGGAGGCCTGGGGGCGGGGCTGAAAGAGATAAGAGGATGGCGAAGTTAGAAAATAGGGGAGGCAATTCAACCATTTTAAATCGCCTATAACGACAAATAAGTATCTTCTATAATGGAAAAAGTATAGGATTATAAGTACATTTGTCTAGAATACTTTTGAAGTACTATATTTAGCCATAACTTGGGGTGAAAATGACAAATAATCCAAGAAATCCAAACGCTTGAAACCACTCCATTTGCCTGAACCACACAGCAAAGTGCTTCATTGATCAATGGAACCAAGTTGTTTCAGGGACAGTCTTCATACCTGTGCTAAAGTAACTCCACCTACTCTGTCACCAGGGAATATATGTTATGCTCTCCATCAACCATACCAAAGGGAATTTCTAAGAAAAAAAACACCTCTCTTAAAAAAATATATGTTCCTGTTCAAAAACATGTTCTTGTTCAATCAATATTTTTGTGTTGGGAAAATTGTAGTTCAATTTCTGCAACTTTTTTTGTCATAGGCTACTTAGCCAGGTATGGTTTTTCAATGTAGCTAATGGTTTTTCAATTAGCTAATGAATGCATTTTTAATTGGACACGAGTATCAAGCATTGATTAAGCTATCTATTTGGTTGTGATTTCATTATCGCAAAGTAATTCATTAATATTTAATTAAATTTACCAGACAAAATGTATTAGATGGCTCATTTGTACAAATCCTCGAAAAATCATTCTAGGCATGGCTCATCATCATTACATGTTCTCATCTTGGGTTCTACTAAAGTTTGTCTGCTATTTCTCAGTCCAACAGCAGATGGCAGTAAATCAACAGACAATGACACCTCCCTGACGAAGGAGGGCATCGACGTTTTTGTTGATGCTAAAGTTGAAGGGTCACATACATTTGTGCCGCGTTCAACGAATCAGCAAGTAGAACATTTCCGAGTATCCGAGTTCCGACTAGCATTGAACGCGGCACCTGTACAGCCAAAATGACAACATTACGAGCTTTCACATGCGATGATTTGTTCAAATTCAATAACATGTGAGTTAATTTCGATTTTTTTTCCTAATAATGTTGAATAGGTTACCCATCTAGCTACATCGTCATTATGTTTTAATGAACAATAGCAATTGCTTGTTGGCTAGTTGCAAGTATAGCTAGCTAGCCAGAAGCTAATTATCATACAGTGCGATGCATATCTTTAGACTATCTGCTACCAAGCTTAGACTAGTCAACTATGTTGATATAAGATACATTATTTGATATTGTATGGACAATAATAGCTCACTAGCTATCTAACTAGCTAACTAAGCAAGCTTTCCAAGATTAGCTGGCTAGGTAGAGCCAGCTAGCTAACAGTTAGATAGGTAACGTTGAGCATAACGACAGTTGAGTAAACTGTGAAGTCTGCTGCCCCTCATCATCGGTGCATTGCATTGAATGCACAAAACATCTCAGTATTTGTTTGTCTCTTCACAGCAACTTGGATCCATTGACAGAGACTGTATCCTTTCACATGCTGCTGTTCAGTACAAATTGTTCCCCAGCATTGTAATAACATACCACCATCATGCACAGAAACCCCAGATAGTCTTTGTCTTTTTATCAGGAGAAGACAAGCTGTCCTTAACTTTCTTTCACAGTATGGAATCCCATTTTACCTACAGTACCTGGCCCACTGGCCAGAGTACTTCATTGTTGCAGAGGCCCCTGGTGGTGAATTGATGGGTTACAGTAAGTAGGCCTGCATGTCATACACACCTAGCAATATGATGATTGCTTTAGAGAAAATGCAATAACAAAGGCATACATTCTGTATAGCCTCCATCAAAATGACACTTCTGACTATCCTCAGTCATGGGAAAGGCAGAGGGATCAGTGGCGCGAGAAGAGTGGCATGGCCACGTCACAGCTCTCTCTGTGGCCCCAGAGTTCAGACGACTGGGACTGGCAGCCAAGCTTATGGAGATGCTGGAGGAGATCTCAGAAAGGTGGGGCTGACTTCTAATGCTTCAGGTTACTAAGATCAGGGTGGTGTTAATTTGGCATCACATATTTTTTTTTTTTTTTTACTGAAACAGGGAGTGACTACCTCAGCTTTTCCCAAACTCGGTCTTGGGGCCCCTCCTGGGTGCACGTTTTGGTTTTTGCACTAGCACTACACAGCTGATTCCACAAATCAAAGCTTGATGATGAGTTGGTTATTTGAATCAGCTGTGTCGTCCTAGGTCAAAAAACAAAACGTGCACCCCTTGGGGTCCCCAGGACAGAGTTGGGAAACGCTGGACTACCTGGTCCAATAAGAAACTCGGGAGTTTTCCGTTTTTTTGTACCCTACTGAACAATAACCACATTAGAGTAGAGCTGAGATGCCTTGGTGATAAATATAAGGATATGTTTATAACACTAATGTGCACCGCTTTTTTTAAATGATCCTTTAAACTACTACTAGTTTGATGGTTGTAGCCATCAATTGTCCCATTAACAATCACCCATATTAGCAAACTTAGTTCATTTCAAACTTCACATTTCTCTAGTATAGACTACTTATCGTAATGAACGATATCAACAAAATGCTTGTGATAAGGGATCGGTGTCGATAATTTTCTGTTTGTCATCCCAGCTCTGCTAGATCTACTTCTTTGCCTCACTATTGTCGGTTTCACTGTTGTTTAGGAAGGGCGGGTTCTTTGTTGATCTGTTTGTGCGAGTCTCCAATCAAGTGGCGGTGAACATGTACAAACAGCTAGGCTACAGCGTTTACAGGACCGTGATAGAGTACTATTCTGCTAGCAATGGAGAACCGGATGAAGACGCCTATGGTAATATGAACCCCTTCAAATCAATGTAAACATTACTGTAACTCAGACAATCATTATGTGGATATGTACTCACTCTTTGTCCTTCTCTGCAGATATGAGGAAAGCCTTGTCGAGAGACGCAGAGAGGAAGTCCATCATTCCTATACCACATCCTGTCAGACCAGAAGATATAGAATAACAGTAGATGGTGGCTCTGACACTTTTGAAAACAAATACATTTATTTCTCGGTTGTCACTAGTTACCACAGCCACAAAGTCAAAATTGGCAAAAATTAACGAAAACAAATTGGTCTTAATTTAAGGTTATGGTTAGGCATAAGGGCAGTGTGAGGGTTAATAAATTGTAAAAATCAGTAGGGTTTACGACTGTGGTTGTGGTAACGACCGTATTTCCCCAGTCTGCATTAGAAAATGAAGTGTTATTAGGACTAGTTTTATTTTTAGGGTTTGATGTGTGAAAGCTTAGAGAATATCATTGTACATAATATTGACAGATCTAATAAATTGTCCTTTTTGATGACGAGTCAGTCACTGTTTGGTTTGAAATGCTATATGGACTTTCATCCAAATTCAATAAATGATATCTACTTACATGACTCACCCAGGTAATGATACTGTATCTGCCACTTTGTTACAGTCAGTTCTATGGTTGAAAAATGTCCCAATAAATAAAAATAAGGATATCTGTGTTTTTTTATTTACACTGTCATTGCACCACAGTAAATGAATGAAACAAATACTTTTTTTAAGCAATAGAAATTACCCAATGAAGTCCCCAACTTGTCCCAATTTTTCATTAGTAAAAAAAAAAGAATCCCAGACAAGCTAATCTTTCGCTGAGTCCTTATTGCTCTTCTTGGGCTGTTTCTCACCACCATCATTGTCACTGTCACTACTGCTGCTGCTGCTTCCACTACTGCTTTCATCAGAATCATCTCTGTCATCGTATGTGCTCTCTGGGTCTTTTTCAGGCACAGGATCACTGACCATAGGCTTTTCTGATGATGGTGATGCTGAGTCTTCTGTCATTTCTTTGTCTATACCTCTCTCCCCTCTTCCGTCTTCTTCTTCCACCATTTCTTTGCCCCTAACTTTCTCCACTCTACCTCTATCCACTCCTCCATTGTGTTCTTCCTCATCCTCTTCCTGCTCCTCCTCCTCTTCGTCTTCTTGTTGCTGCCTCTTCCACATCTTGGCCATGGCGAGCAGCTTGAGGTTGGGCTGGTTGGCTGCATCCTCAGGGAAGATGTAGTCGTAGTACTCCTCCCACCCTGCATCCGACTGATGCATCAAAATGAAAAGCCAATTAGCGATCAACCGAACCACGTGACATAAACAAGGGTAATGAATTGATGTTGGATTGGTATGATAAGGCCAAGAGAAACACTACTTACCCCATCCTCTGCCGTGAGCTTTCTCCTCTTCTTCACCTTTTCCGGCAGCAGTTTCTTCACCCTCTCCCTGGTCGTGTCTGAGCCAAACTCCTGCTCAAACTCCTTCCAAGACTCCAGCAGCATCAGACGCTCCTCCTTCTCCTCACAACTCCTCAGGCCCTTGTTGGCCTCCTCAAATATCCCCCTACACCTCTGCAGCCGGTCAGAGGTATCGATGGACAGCTCATACTGGGCATAGCTGATCCAGACCTGCAGGTAACACATTTAGCAAAATTACACAATGATCAAGTATTGTTTGATGAGTTGTTGAGCTACAGTGAGTGTTAGGCAGGTGAGTAATGTAGCATGGGACAGTCAGGTCAAGGTTAAAGGGACAGTTCTCACCTTGACGTGCTGTGTGCGCTGCAACAGTCTCTGGTAGAGGCCTCTGGTGTTGTCACACTCTTCCTGCTCCATTTCAAAGTCCATGTAGGACTTCCACAACACCTAAGATTTAAAAATATAACATTTGAAAGTAAAATACTTTTAGTTGTTTTCATTCGTTTCCACAACAATACTTTTCACGTGAAGAGTGTCTTCAGACATGCTAAAAGTGGAAAGCCAATACAGTGAGTAAATAAATGCCCTGGGTGAGTGTTTTTGAGCCCGACCTCTGGCATGTCCAGTCGTGGCTGTCCGATGGCCAGCTCGAAGATGGCCCGGGCCCTCTCTGTGTCTCCCAGGATGGTCTCCAGCTCAGAGAACTTGATCCAGGTGGTGCAGTTCTCTGGGGCAAACTCCAGGTACTTCTCATAGAGCTTCCTGCATCGGTCAAACTCTCTGAGCTGCAGCTCCAGTTCAATGTAGCCCTTGAACAGCTTGTTCTTTGGACATTTACCAATGGCTGTGCCCTGGGGAGAGGGAGAAGGCCACATTACAGAAAATATGTCAAGTTTGAAGTATCACAATGAAAAACAAATTATCAACAGCCATAAGTAGGGACCTTACCAAGCCTCGTCTGGCAGCTTGGAGGTTCTTCTGGCGTATTTCAAATTGGCCGTAGAGTAGCCACATCTTGGCAAACGTGAACTATGAGGAAGGAAATAAAGTAATAAGTATGATGATTTGTTGATTAATGTTTTTTTTGTTGCATATCAAATGTATTATTAAGCCCCATTTCAGAAAGAGAGGTGCCATTGACTGTAAACTGCCAATACCTTTTTGTGAGGGATGAGATCCAGACATGCCTGGTACACCTGCCTTGTTCTCTCTGGGTCCTGCCAATCAACACAATAAGCACTGAAATCCACAGGCATATGCACAATGTCACACTTAGCAATGTGAGAATCATAGCCAATAGGGATGTGCATCTTTCCCTTTCAAGACGATTCGATACGTATCTAGATACATGGGCTCCAATACGATACGTTTTAGTTTGAAACGATTCGGTGCTATTTGGTTTGATTAGAGAACGAATTGATGTGATTCGGTTCGATGCACTAACATTTGTTGCATAAACACATTCATTTTCCATTCTAAATTCATATCTGCTGCTGATGGAGCTCATGAGCTGGGCCTGTCTGAGCTGACTTCTCTGTCTGCGTGTCTCTGTGTGTGTAAATGATGTATGTCTATGGTGTATACTAGTATGTAGGCACCTGATCTGAGCCATAAGGGAGACTAAGCATCTACCACCCCACTACCACTATCAGCAACGTAGCCTGTGTTTTTTGTCCCCCCACTTTGGTTCTGAAATCACCATCACCCACTAATTTTTGCAGATTAAGTGTTTGAGCTTGTAATGTATCAATAATTACCATTTACAAATTAGCTATGACATAGCCACTGAAGGAGAGGATACATCAGTTGTCACAAAATATGAGGTACACTATATATACAAAAGTATGTGGACACCCCTTCAAAATAGTGGATTTGGCTATGTCAGCCACACCCATTGCTGACAGGTGTATAAAATCGAGCACACAGCCATGCAATCTCCATAGACAAACATTGGCATTAGAATGGCCTTACTGAAGAGCTCACTGACTTTCAACGTGGCACCATCATAGGATGCCACCTTTCCAACAAGTCAGTTCATAAAATTTCTGCCCTGGTAGAGCTGCCCCGGTCAACTGTAAGTGCTGTTATTGTGAAGTGGAAACGTCTAGGAGCAACAACGGCTCAGCCGCGAAGTGGTAGGCCACACAAGCTCACAGAACGGGACCGCCGAGTGCTGAAGCGTGTAGCATGTAAAAATCGTCTGTCATCGGTTGCAACACTCACTACCAAGTTCCAAACTGCCTCTGGAAACAACGTCAGCACAAGAACTGTTTGTCGGGAGCTTCATGAAAGGGGTTTCCATGGCCGAGCAGCCGTACACAAGCCAAAGATCACCATGAGCAATGCCAAGCGTCGGCTGGAGGGTGTAAATCTCGCCGCCATTGGACTCTGAAGCAGTGGAAATGCGCTCTCTGGAGTGATGAATCACGCTTCACCATCTGGCAGTCCGACGGACGAATCTGGGTTTGGTGGATGCTAGGAGAACGCTATCTGCCCAAATGCATAGTGCCAACTAAATATTGGTGGAGGAGGAATAATGGTCTGGGGCTGTTTTTCATGGTTTGGGCTAGGCCCCTTAGTTCCAGTGAAGGGAAATTGAAACGCTACAGAATACAATGACATTCTAGACGATTCTGTGCTTCCAATGTTGTGGCAACAGTTTGGGGAAGGCCCTTTCCTGTTTCAGCATGACAATGCCCCCGTGCACAAAGCGAGGTCCATACAGAAATGGTATGTCGAGATCGGTGTGGAAGAACTTGACTGGCCAGCACAGAGCCCTGACCTCAACCTTATCGAACACCTTCGGGATGAATTGGAACGCCGACTGCGAGCCAGTCCTAATCGCCCAACATCAGTGTCCGACCTCACTAATGCTCGTGGCTGAATGGAAGCAAATCCCAGCAGCAATGTTCCAACATCTAGTGGGAAGCCTTCCCAGAAGAGTGGAGGCTGTTATAGCAGCAAAGGGGGGACCACTCCATATTAATGCCCATGATTTTGGAATGAGATGTTCGACGAGCAGGTGTCCACATACTTTTGGTCATGTTGTGTATTTTCGGAAAGTAGAGAGAAAGTAATATGAGAAAAAAAATGTTAGTGAATCAGCGATTCGTAACGTTTGAATCGATTTTCTGACCGATGCATGCTACAATTGGATCGGTTTGGGGTCCGTGTACCGATGCAGTCGTATCTTAAACATTTGAATCGGGGACCGATGCGTACCGGTGAATCGTTACATCCCTAATAGCCATTATATAAACACACAGAGGTGCAATGCAGGCCTACCTGGACCTCCAGTTCTTCATATAGAGCGTAGTTTATCCACAGGTAAATGTATCTTCTCCAGTGCCTTTTCTCCTGTATAGGAGGGATGTTGGCGATGGCTCTCTCATAGACCTCCCTGGCAGTGTCAGGATCCGCATCGCTCTCCACCAGGCGTAGGTAATCAAACCATGCGTCATAATTGTGTGGGCTTGCCTATACAAGAAGCAAAACACAATCAAATAGAAAGCTATTAGTGGATAGAATATTGTGTTTTAATGGTTTATTTTTGGGTGAAATCTTTGCGAAACTTCACAGGTTTAATTGAATTTACCTTGACTTCCTCTTCATACTGAAATCTCCTCTTGCTGACGATGACGTCCTCAATTCCCCTCCGGTCTCCAAACTTCTTCTCAAACACGGTGTAGAACTTGAAGAGCTCCTGAGCCTGCTGCTTGGGGATTCTGTCCAGGGCGTATTTGTAGATGACTCGAACCCGCTCAAACTAAGAGACAAAGTTGTGTTGTTCTGTTGACCACAGTTGGAGAACAGTATAGATGTGTGGGAATAAAACTGACATGGTTCAAAGTGTCAGATTTACAAACCTCTTTCTGTTTCTCTTCAAATCTGGCGAAGGCCACAAAGAGCTTCTCATCAACATGCTCCTCGCCAAAGAACTCCACTGATCTTTCAAACACCTTCCTCCCATGGGCGATGTAGCCGTGCTTCTCTTCGAAACGGGCGTACTTGATCCAATTCTTCACGTCAGGGTGGACAATCACAAGTGCACTGGAGTTAAGGAGCTTTAAAAGAGAGGGATGCACTCTACAGGCATGATGACAATATGAAGGTAATATCACTACCATAGGTTGCAATGCATTATTACAAATGTAATCTGTTAGAATAAAACACCTGTTAATGAATAATGCATATATACAGTCAGCAACCACAACTCATTTGCCAATACATTGTAGTAAGCCATTGCTCTAAGCCAGGGGTGTCAAACTCATTTTAGCTCAGGGGCCACATGGAGGAAAATCTATTCCCAAGTGGGCCGGACCGGTAAAATCATGGTATATATAACTTTAAAACAACAACTTCAGATTGTTTTCTTTGTTTTAATACGATCAAAATAAAACATAAAGCTGGAGCCTGAGGACAGTGTGTCCAAAATAGTACAAGCACAACATCACTATTAATCATAAAACACCTCAAGTTTATTTGAAAATTCTAAAGAAAAAGAACACAAACACATAATGCCTCAGTGATTCACAGAACTGTTTCACAGATCACAGAACTATATCAGGGTGTCATTTCTCAGGCAGAAATGTAGATAAAAATAATGAAATCCTGTTCCCCAAACAAGTGCAAGAACCACAGAGTCAAGAATAGGTTAAATATACAAATAAAATAAAAACAATTAAAAACAATAGCACATCAACATAAAAACATATAAACATAAAGCTGGAGCCTGAGGACAGTGTGTCCAAAAGCACATCATCACTATTAATCACAAAACACCAAGTTATTTGAAAATTCTGAGGACAAACACACAAAGCCTTAGTGATTCACAGAAGTATATCACAGAACTATATCAGGGTGTCTCATGCAGCACTTTAAGTGGGGTTGCATAGTTTATTTGACTCCTGATACCTGGCATCTTTTAGCTTTCACCAGTGCATCAATATCAGGCGTCACATCCTGAGTGGCAGCCAACTTCAGGATGTGATTCAATTGCTTGTGCGTGAGCCTTGAGCGCAGCTTTGTTTTATTTATGCTCATTACAGAGAAATCTTGCTCACAAAGATATGTGGTTCCAAACATGCACAACAGTTTTGCAGCGAGGGCTGTCAAGTTGGGGTAACCTGGCAAGAGATTCTGATAAAATGTGTCCAAGCCAGCTGCGGCAAATTTGCCCTTCAAATCCGAGTCACACTGCAAGTCTATTATTTCAAGTTGGATGCTGACGGGCAGATCAGAGGGATTCACGGTGAATGGCGAGCAAAAAACTTTGAAGTCTTTCTCCAGTTCACCAAAAATCTGAAAGCGTTGCTCAAACTCCCGTAACAGTCCCGTTATTTTATCTTTGAACCGCTTCATGTCTGCCACATGTTGGGTCACGCACACATTTTTCAGACAGGGGAAGTGAGCTGCATCACCACCGGCGAGTTGCGTCTCCCACAATGACAGCTTCAACTTGAAAGAACGTATGCTGTCATAATACTGCGTGACAACTTTGTTGCGCCCTTGCAGCTGTTTGTTCAAGTTATTCAGGTGCTTTGTAACATCCACCATAAATGCAAGGTCCTGCATCCATTCTGCAGAATGAAATTCTAACACTGGTTTGCCCTTTTCTTCCATGAACTGTTCAATTTCTTCTCGTAAATCAAAGAAACGCCTCAGCACAGCACCTCGGCTTAACCATCTTACCTCAGTGTGGTATGGCAGGCCATAGATGTGGTCTTTCTCTCTGAGAAGGCTGTCAAACTGACGGTGATTCAGGCTTCTGGATCGGATGAAATTAACAGTTTGGATGACCACCTTCAGGACGTTATCCATCTTTAATGACTTGCAACACAAAGCCTCCTGGTGCAAAATACAGTGAAAAGTCCAAAAATCAAATCCTCCATTTGCAGATTGCACTTTCTCTCTGAACTTTGTCACAACGCCTGCTTTTTTCCCGATCATTGAGGGCGCACCATCTGTAGCCAGGCTGACAGCGCGGGACCAGTCCACTCCGACCCTGTCCAACGCGCCGACGAGTGCGGTGAAAATATCAGCTGCTGTCGTTGTATCTGTCATCGGCACCAACTCCACGAACTCCTCGGTGACGGTCAATGTGTCATCAACTCCGCGGATGAAAATGGCCAGTTGTGCAACATCTGTAATGTCCGTGCTTTCATCAATTGCAACCGAAAACGCAATAAATTACTTTACTTTTTGCTTCAACTGGCTGTCCAAATCCACTGAAAGATCGGAAATCCTGTCTGCAACTGTGTTTCTTGTCAGGCTGATATTTGCAAAAGCCTGGCGCTTTCAGGGCACACAATCTCCGCTGCCTTCATCATGCATGTTTTTACAAATTCACCCTCACTAAATGGTTTTGAAGCCACTGCGATTTCATTAGCAATGAGGTAGCTAGCTTTCACTGCAGCATCACTGATGTCTCGGCTGTGAGTAAACACAGACTGCTGTTTCTTCAGACCCGCCAACAGTTCATTCACCTTTTCTCTTCTCCGCTGTCCTTGAAAGTTGTCAAATTTGTCGGCATGAAGACTCACATAGTGGCGACAAAGGTTATATTCTTTCAGCACTGCAACATGCTGTGAACACACCAAACATACAGCTTTCCCATTCAATTATGTGAATAAATAGGAGGATTACCATTTTTCTTGGAACACTCTGCGTCCACTTTTCTTTTTTTTGACAGAGACATATTGGGGCAATGAGGGTGCCAAAGCACATAATGTTAAAAGTAGAAGCCGTAATAAATATCGCAGGCAAAACAAAGTAGCTCATCCGGACTGGCTGCACTTGCTTGACCTACTTGCTCTGCCCCGGTATAAACAGTTTGCTTGCTTAACACAATTGCTATTGCGCCATCCATTGGACACAATTGGAACAGCAGTTTATTTTATTGAAAAATTGCAGCGCATTTTTATACTTTACAAAATCATCTCGCGGGCCGGATTAAACCAGTTTGCGGGCATGATCCGGCCCGCGGGCCGGACGTTTGACACCCCTGCTCTAAGCACTTCCCATCAAAAGGATATATCTCTCATAGATGGAGCGGGCCTTGTCGACCTCCTTGTAGCGCAGCTCAAAGTTGATGTAGGAGTGCCAGGCTTGTTCCTCTGGTTCCCACTCTGTCCAGCGCTCAAACACCTGTCTGCAGCCAGCGATGTTGCCCAGCATCTCCTCCATGTAACTGTACTTGTACCTGAAAGAGGGAAAACAGCAAAAGAACAGATAAGCGACAACATTTTGCATATTGATGGTAGACTTAGCATTGCTTTAGTCATTATTCTGCAAATGTCTGATTCATTGATGATCAAAACAAGTGTGAGCACATCAATCTGATGATTTTTTTAGCCAGATATGCTCAGTTTAGGAGAGGTAAAGTTGTTCAGTACCAGAACTGGTTGACACGGGGCAAGATGGTGATGGCTCTGTCCCAGATGTTACGGGCGTGGTTCACCTGCCGGTTCTTCATCTCCATCTCTGCATACTTCAGCCACAGAGCTATGTTTCGGTGGTCTACATCCAGAGCACGCTCGTAAATAGAGCGAGCCCTATGGGGAAAAGTGTGAGAAAAAGGTCAGACAACAAGTATCCCAGTCAAAATCCATCTATAACATTCCCATCAGATTCCATGTACAACAAGTATCCCTGTCAAAATCCAGCTACATTCACATTAGACTCCATATATGTATGAATCACAATCATCAGCTTCACAGAGACATTGACATGCATTAACTTACCTCTGGACTTCTTTCAGGCTCTCCTCCCATTGTGCGTATTTTATCCAGTTGCTGATAACAGTACGATTCTTTCTGATGTTGTCTTCAAATCCCTATGAGTATGGAGTCGAGTCCAGTATGTATTTACTACTGTGTAACATTACTTCACAAGATTTGCAGACAATTGGGCATGTTGAAACTGGCAGGTTGGCAGACCAACAGAATATCAACAGCAAGACTGAAGTCTGAAGTGTAATGCATGTGTCACGTGGAGTCTTACCTTCCTCTTCTTCAACTTGTAATCGTTCAACTCCTCTTCATCAGTGATCTTCTGCTTGGGTGGCGGTGGAAGAAGCTCGAGCTCCCTCTCCTTTGCCTCCCTGAGCAACTGCTCAGCTGTGATTTGTACCTCTGCTGGAGCTTTGTTTTTCACCTTTACAGCACAAATTAAGACATTATTTTGGAAATGGAGGAAACTAGTTGATTGAAGACCATACTAGTTAGCTACATAGCTAGTACATGTTCCAAATGGAAACAGTTCGTCTAAGGCACTGCATCGCAGTGCTAGCTGTGCCACTAGAGATCCTGGTTCGAATCCAGGCTCTGTCATAGCCGACCTGGAGACCCATGGAGCGGCGCACAATTGGCCCAGTGTCGTCCAGGGTAGGGGAGGGAATGGCTGGCAGGGATGTAGCTCAGTTGGTAGAGCATGGTGTTTGTAACGCCAGAGTTGTGGGTTCGATTCCCACGGGGGGCCAGTATGAAAAATAAAATAAAAAATGTATGCACTCAATAACTGTAAGTCGCTCTGGATAAGAGCGTCTGCTAAATGACTAAAATGTATAAACTTTAAATAGCTAAGTATGTAGCTACAGTTGGGTCAGATTTCTCGATAGAATCATCTACATTAGTTAAACAAATAAAAAATTGCAGTTCTTACATAGCATGCTACCCGTTCGTTAGTTTAAAGTAGCTAGAAGTAATCTACATTCGTACCAAAACAAAGGACAAGTCTTGTTATGGTTAGCTACCTGGCTAGGCCATACAAGTTCGTTAGCTGTTTTGAAATTTTCGCTACCTTCGCCACTTTCGGTATCCTCTGTTTCCCTGCCGCAGTGGATGCCATTTTGCTTGGTTGTATGGTAGAGTCAATGAGAAATAACTATTACAACTGAATCATTAATACACGACGATTCGATCAGTTTTGAATATTTTCACAGCGCTCCGCCATGACACTTTCAAACATGCGCGGGTCAAACGTAACCTATGAACTGCAACCCTTCACCCCAACACGTCACCGAGCGTTGTGTTTCTATGGTTACACATCCCCATTAGCTGGAGCTAGCGTTAGTTTTACTTTATTTCTTAGTTTTAGTTGAATACAGGAGAACAAACAGTTATTGACACTTTATGTTTCAATAATGAGCTAGCTAAGCATGAAAGAGAAACCCTGATTTGCATCGTTGTTGCAAATTTGGAAGAATATATACGAGAACTTGAAAAATTATTGCTTCCACCAGGTGAGTTAGCGTTGATGTTAGGATAATTTGACAAGAATACTACAGGAGTGGACTCCAATGTGTAAATACTTGATATGATACCCTATAGCTAGTAATTGAATTATTACAGGAATGCATTTGTTGTGTTTTGGCAAATTTTGTATTGTCAAGCTATTTAAGTAGATTATTTTCTCGTTACCTTTTCTCTCCCAAAATCAGAGAAAGATGAGGACCATAACTTCCTCGGGTGGCAAAGTTGAGACTGTGTCTGTGAGGAGAACAGAGTCATCAGATGCACATGAGATCAATAGCCTGATCAGTCCTGCCACAGTAGCAGTATTTGGAAGAGTAAATGTCATTCATCTACTGTGAGTATGCATAGCCTTAATCATGTCTGCCAAATGCATGCAACAGATATTCACACTCAAGGTGGAAAATATTTGTTGTTACATCATTAGTTTAGTTTTATCATATCAGAATGCAGAATGCATAAACATGCACTTGTACAGACCCATATCCATCCTGCCCTGCCTTTCGAAAGTATTTGAAAGCCAAGTTAACAAACAGATCACCGACCATTTCGAATCCCACCGTACCTTCTCCGCTATGCAATCCGGTTTCCTAGCTGGTCATGGGTGCACTTCAGCCACGCTCAAGGTCCTAAACGATATTATAACCACGATCGATAATAGACAGTACTGTGCAGCCGTCTTCATCGACCTGGCCAAGGCTTTCGACTCTGTCAACCACCGCATTCTTATTGGCAGACTAAATAGCCTTGGTTTCTCAGATGACTGCCTCGCCTGGTTCACCAACTTCTTCTCAGATAGAGTTCAATGTGTCAAATCGGAGGGCCTGTTGTCTGGACCTATGGCAGTCTCTATGGGGGTGCCACAGGGTTCAATTCTTGGGCCGACTCTTTTCTCCGTGTATATCAATGATGTCGCTCTTGCTGCTGGTGACTCTCAGATCCACCTCTACGCAGACGACACCATTTTGTATACATCTGGCCCTTCATTGGACACTGTGTTAACAAACCTCCAAACGAGCTTCAATGCCATACAACACTCCTTCAGTAGCCTCCAACTGCTCTTAAACACTAGTAAAACTAAATGCATGCTCTTCAATCGAACGCTGCTGGCACCCGCCCACCCGACTAGAATCACTACTCTCGACGGGTCTGACCTAGAGTATGTGGACAACTACAAATACCTAGGTGTCTGGTTAGACTGTAAACTCTCCTTCCAGACTCACATTAAGAATCTCCAATCCAAAGTTAAATCTAGAATCGGCTTCCTATTTCGCAACAAAGCCTCCTTCACTCATGCTGCCAAACATGCCCTCGTAAAACTGACTATCCTACCGATCCTTGACTTCGGCGATGTCATTTACAAAATAGCCTCCAACACTCTACTCAGCAAATTGGATGTAGTCTATCACAGTGCCATCCGTTTAGTCTCCAAAGCCCCATACACTACCCACCACTGTGACCTGTACGCTCTTGTTGGCTGGTCCTCACTACATGTTCGTCGTCAAACCCACTGGCTCCAGGCCATCTATAAATCACTGCTAGGCAAATCCCCGCCTTATCTTAGCTCATTGGTCACCATAGCAGCACCCACCCGTGGTCTGCGCTCCAGCAGGTATATCTCACTGGTCATCCCCAAAGCCAACACCTCCTTTGGCCGCCATTCCTTCCAGTTCTCTGCTGCCAATGACTGGAACGAATTGCAAAAATCTCTGAAGCTGGAGACTCTTATCTCCCTCACTAACTTTAAGCATCAGTTGTCAGAGCACCTTACCGATCACTGCACCTGTACACAGCCCATCTGAAATTAGCCCACCCAACTACCTCATCCCTATATTGTTATTTATTTTGCTCTTTTGCACCCCAGTATCTCTATTTGCACATCATCTCTTGCACATCTATCATTCCAATGTTAATACTAATTGTAATTATTTTGCACTATAGCCTATTTATTGCCTTACCTCCATAACTTGCTACATTTGCACACACTGTATATATATTTTCTGTTGTATTTTTTGACTTTATGTTTTGTTTTACCCCATATGTAACTCTGTGTTGTTGTTTTTATCGCACTGCTTTGCTTTATATTGGCTAGGTCGCGGTTGTAAATGAGAACTGGACCACAACCATTTATCCTGGCCTCACTGTCAGTATGTTGGTATCCTCAGAGAGAAGGCCAATCTGGCAGTGACCCTGAGCAATGCAAAGAATGAGGTCTTGGCCCATGCTGCCTTCTCTGATCACCCCATTGGAGACATTGTGGATCAAGCTTGTTGGGAAGCATTCCTGCATGACAATTACAGCACTGAAAAATACACGGTTTGTATCAACTAAAAGAGAGACTATACTTGTTCTTGTTTTCTTTCCTCTGTGGGTTTAACTGTGTTTTCTTGTTACCACAGCCTCTGAACACACTCTTCCTGCACCTCTTCGTGGCACAGCCGATCTTCTCCATCGGGAGTGCCAACGAGATTGTAAGGTAGGGAGCACAAGAGGTTGGTGAGGGGAGTATGGCTCCCAATAATGGCTGGAATGGAGTGAAGGGAATGGTATCAAACACATGGAAACCATGTGTTTGATGTGTTTGACACCATTCCATTTATTCCATTCCAACCATTACAATGAGCATGTCCTCCCCAATTAAGGTGCCACCAGCCACCTGTGGTAAGGAGTTTATTAATGTTTTCAATGTATGCAATCAGCAAAAAACTGAGTGGCAAAGTGAGCAGCACTAACAAGTGATGGCATGGCATTGCTCATAATCATGTAACAACCCCTTTCATAACGCAGGCTCAAAAATATTACATGTTCAACTTTTCCATAATATAATAAGACCAGGTTTGAATCCTGTTTGTGGCAACTAGTGATACAGCAGTCTGCCATTCCTATACCACATATGCTTTTCCAATTTGATTCCACAGCCATTCCATCAAATTTCAGCATGAGAAATTAGATTCTCATGATGTGATATTGCATGCACTGTATGTTCTTGACAGGGTGATGGATTGTGCAATAAGAACAGTAAACATCTTCTTCTTACAGAACTGTGTTCAATGCTATCACAGAGCTGCAATACATCTGCTTGGTCACCCCAACTAGTCGATGTCTAGGTAAGTGTGTAGTCCTTTTATTATAGAATATTAAATACAAAATGTGTAATCGTATTAGTAAACCTTCATCGTCATGTATTACAAAATATATGATTCTAAAGGATTCACAGTATGCCCACTCCCACTGTGTGTTTTCAGAGCGTGCCCTGGTAAAGATATTTGAGCCCATGAAGAGTCTGAAGGATCCAGGGCCCCAGTGTTCAGCGTTTGTGTGCCACAGACACAACTATTGCCCAAGGCTGCATGTCCGCCGAGCCAGGTCCTCATAGTCATTTTAACACACCTGCGTTCTGTACCCATAGCACTTTTGCTTTATACTCTCAAATTTGATTTTGCAGTTCACAGTATGATAACTTACTTTTTGGAATTGATGTCTGGTGAGGACCTGCCTTACAACAGGCCTACAAGCCCTCAGTCCAGCCTTTCTCAGGCTATTGTGGACTGTCTGAGCACTGATGGAGGGATTGTGCATTCCTGGTGTAACTCGTGCAGTTGTTGTTGCCATCCTGTACCTGTCCTGCAGGTGTGATGTTCGGATGTTCTGATCCTGTGCAGGTGTTGTTACATGTGGTCTGCCACTGCGAGGACGATCAGCTGTCCGTCCTGTCTCCCTGTAGCGCTGTCTTAGGCGTCTCACAGTACGGACATTGCTATTTATTGCCCTGGCTACATCTGCAGGCCTCATGCCTCCTTGCAGCATGCCTAAGGCATGTTCACACAGATGAGCAGGGACCCTGGGCATCTTTCTTTTGGTGTTTTTCAGAGTCAGTAGAAAGGCCTCTTTTTAGTGTCCTAAGTTTTCAACTGTGACCTTAATTGCGTACTGTCTGTAAGCTGTTAGTGTCTTAACGACCGTTCCACAGGTGCATGTTCATTATTTTTTTATGGTTCATTGAACAAGCATGGGAAACAGTGTTTAAACCCTTTACAATAAAGATCTGTGAAGTGATTTGGATTTTTACGAATTATCTTTGAAAGACAGGGTCCTGAAAAAGGGCAGTTTCTTTTTTTGCTGAGTTATGTTATGTTATGCTATGTTATGCTATGTTATGAATTTGCAAAACGTATAATATGTTACGAATTAGCAAAAGGTACAATATGTTACGAATTTGCTAAATGTATGATATGTTATGAATTCTAGCTAGGTGTCTAGGTGGCTAACGTTAGCTAGCTGGGTTAAGGTTAGGGTTGTTTAGGAGTTAGGTTAAATGGTTAAGGTTTGGGTTAGGAGAAGGGTTAGCTAAAAGGGTTAGGGGAAGGGTTAGCTAACATGCTAAATAGTTGCAAAGTAGTTAAAAAGTAGAAAGTAGTTGAAAGTTGCTAATTAGCTAAAATGCTGAAATTGTCCATGATCAGATTCGAACAACCTTTAGGGGCGTTATACGCCCACCCATCCACCCCGACCAACCACCCTACTTTCATTTTTGCCTTAAGTAACCATCTGTGTTATGTAACCATACCAAACGTAACATATACTAATTTCAGTGTCCCGGATTTACATTTACTATGTTACGTCAAGTCTATGAGACCAGGCTGTTATTTCAAAACCTTCACACGTATTTCTATTCTGATGATCCTTGGGTTGCTCATCGCTTTCATCAAATGATTGAAGCTTCTGTTACAGGGTGGAGGATCATGACGACCTCACACACATCTTTGCGGAGCAGACAAAGGCCCTCACAGAATGCTATGGGCCTTACTTTCTGGTTGAACTCATCGAGGCTCAGGATGACGAAAATCATGCAGCTGTTTGTGAGGTCAGCTATGTTTACAGTTTTATTTCTTTGTTGTCATGAGAATATATTTATTTCTCCTTAATACATTCCAACTTCAGCCAAAACCACAGGAGAGGAAAAAACGTTAGCCCTTATGATTATTAAGCTATGGATCAAGTCAGCCATTTTGTTCTTTCTGATGTTGTCTTTGTCTCTGATCCACTATCAGAGAGTTAAGGCCATTTAAAATATAATAACATCGGTGCAGATGCTTTTGCCTGGTTCACAGAAATCCCGTTGGGGTCATTCCCCCGGGACTTAGAAGATGACAGATCTTTCCTCCCCTCCCTGCAACTCAAGCTGACACGTGTTCATGGCAGCATATGGTAGATGAGAGTTGACACTGCCAAAACAGGCTCTCACTGAACATATTGTGTCCAGACATCTGTAGCATTTTGGGGGTTTTGCCTGGATGTGTTCTCCATTCAGAGAACAAACAGCACAACACTTCCCAAGAGGGTTGTGCTATTCAGGCCTCTCTTCTTCTTAAGAGCTTTGTCAATTATTTACTTATTGCCTAGAACAAAATACTGTAATTGGTCAAGTTTGATAGTATGCACATGTATATTACTAGTGTTGATACACTTTATTTTAATTACAAATGGCTTTACAGTAAAATGACTGTGACTGTCTGTCTGTGTTCTGTCTTCACAGAATGAGGGAACTGCTGTGGGTTTCATCAGTGTGAGTGGTGACATCAACTTGAAGCTGCTCAACGAGTGCTTTGAGCTTGGGCCCTTCAACGGTCTGTATAAGTCCAGTCCAGAGGGCCTGACTGAGACTGCCCCTGAGCCAGAGGGAGAGGGGCCTCCAGGGGACACCAACACCATCAGCCCACAGGGTACCACTGGAGAGGTACAGTATGAGATGAATCTGACCCAGAAGGACCCATGTGTCCAAGATTAACGATACTGTAAGGGTATAACAGATATGCCATTGTTAGGCACAATGTGACATATTGGTGTGATTACATGAATTGCAAGGTATCATCACAGGACGTGGACCAGACAAAAGATTTGGATCAAGGTGGCGTTACAGCAATACCCAGTGAAGTATCAGAGGTAAACCAATTATGAATTCCTTATGGTATTTCCTTTATATCCACCTAGCTATAGGCGCTCCTTCATCGCCTATTGATATATTAACATTGTATTGTTCTCATTGCAGCCAGGGGACAGCCAGGCTTGTGCTGCAGAGCCTCAGGATTCAGAAATGACTCTGGAACCAAGAGTCTCACTAACACCCAATGCATTCTGTATTCAGTTATTTGTAATCAACAAGACATTTGAAATGAGGTAAGTTCAGGAGAAAGTCATAACTCAATATTTGTATTTATTTATTGAAAGCAGGAACTCCCCTCAATGTACTCGGAACATTTCATTACTCTAGGACCAATAAAATGTATTCAAAATAGGTTCTGAAGTTTCAATATAGTTGGTTCGTTAATGGGAAAATGTGTTTTAAAGAAATCACTTTTCTAAAAAGTTTCTGTTTTGGAGATAAGATGTTTTGATCAAACAGCGACGATAATTTGATTACTAAGTAATTAATTGATTAAGTAATTACCTAGTAATTATACTGCCATTGTTTGGATGAGAGTTTAACTAACTCATTTGAAAAAAGGGTTTGTATTTGGAAAAATAAAGAGGAAATAAATTCCCATTAATCGAAGGTGATCAAATGTAGTTTTGCTTTCTCCACTTCATGAATCTGTTGAAACAACCTTTCACTAGTCATGGCAGCCCTCCAGTGTGTATCCGTCTTTAGCTGTGTGATTGTTAGCTGGCTCCCGCTGGGTCTCTCTCTCTATCGCCTTACTGTCCAGCTGTTCTGGAATATGGAAGCCAGTTACTCCCCACCGAGAATGAGCATGTAATTAATGAGTATGGTGCTTAAAGTGACAGCAACTTGAAGGAGAGAAGTACTGAGATGTGCGGATTGCTTGGCCAGATTGCTTGGCCAGTTGTTCCACTGCTGTGATCTCCATGTTGGCTCTGATTAGAGCCTTGGCAGAGACACAGTTTCATTTAACTTCCCTCATTCATCTCCTCCTACAGATCGGTGGACTTCCTGCCCAATATATTTAAACTTTTCCCTGTAAGTACCCCTCTAATAAGTCTTATTACTAAACCATTTTTGACGGACATCCTATACTCATTGATTTCCTCATTGTGGAGGCTCTTTGAATCTGAGGTTACTGCATGTGATAAGCATGAAGCCAATCTCCTTGTTTCCTCAACAGGACCGTGATTTCTGCATCATCTCTGTGCCCAAGTTGGCCCCTGAGTTCCCCCTGCTCCAGAGCTTCCTCAGGGTGGTACCACACCACACCAGCAGTCTGCCCCAGGAGCTCTACATCTTCCACCGCTCTGGCCTGCTCAAGTGGGTATTAGTATAGTCCCCAACAGAACATTTCAATAGTTTTAGCCATTGACATACATATAAGGTTTTAGCATGCATGTATCTCATTATTTATCTTACAAAGATCAAATTGAGATGGATGTTATTGGAGAATTGAAGAGAGACATGCTTTTGGGGGGAGAAATCCCTGGATGTGTATATACAATGGAAATTGCTTGTGTAATGTCAATCATGGTCTTGTTGTCTCCTCAGGACATTTGTCGTGACTCTGGCAGTGTCTGCGGACAGGCCTGCTGTCTGTGACATGGTGAAGAGACTCAGCCTGCATGATAGCCTGCTGGAGGACCTGGACATGTTTTACCAGGCCCATAGAGACATGGTCAGACACACACAGGGCATACTACTGCCAATAGGACAAGGAATAGTACAACAACCACTAGTTCCATTTACTTTGTTCTTATATAGCTAGTCTCAGTTTATCAATCAATCAATCAATCACACAAAAACTGTTCCAGAGTGATTACAATTATTACGTTGGAAGACTTGGAGTATCACTGATTGATTGATGGTTTTTGCAAGGAAGTAACTAATTACCATGTAAACCACATTTCCAGTGGTGATTGACACCCCAGCTGTCAAACATGACTATGACAGAGCTCCAACACAGATAATTACTTTGGAAATGAAAATGGAACCATATTTATGTGTAATCCTTAAGTCTAATATCTCATCTCTCTTTCTCTGTGTCTGTCTTCCAGGATGGAACACCCTTGCAGGCGTTTATAGCCCAAGTTCAGAACCAACTAGTTGGGATTGTAATTATCAGAAATGAGGAGGTAATTTTCTTGTTTATCTTCCCTAGACAGACTTCAATGGTATTTTGCTTTCATAGATTTAGTACTACTTAAACTCTCTCTCTCTCTCTCTCTCTCTCTCTCTCTCTCTCTCTCTCTCTCTCTCTCTCTCTCTCTCTCTCTCTCTCTCTCTCTCTCTCTCTCTCTCTCTCCCCCCCTATTTCTCTCTCTCTCTCTCTCTCTCTCCCCCTCCCTCTCTCTCTCTCAGGATATAGATTACATCCGAGCCAACTACAACATTGAGAACTTCATCTACTTCAGCCACCACCGCTATGAGGAGCACGGCCAGCTGTGTCACTTTGCCCTCAACCCCATCTTCCAGCACTACGCCAAACACTTCCTAAAGGAGGCACTGCGGCTGGCCCACAAATCCTGCCTCTACTACCCAATCTACCCCTCCTACCACAGCCAGAAGGTGAGAGAAACAGCCTGTAAAGCTCGTATTGACTTCTCACCTTACCCATTCCACTGTAATAATATAATAATATGCCATTTAGCAGACGCTTTTATCCAAAGCGACTTACAGTCATGTGTGCATACATTTTTACGTATGGGTGGTCCCGGGGATCAAACCCACTACCCTGGCATTACAAGCGCCATGCTCTTCCAATTGAGCTACAGAGGACCTCTGTGTGTGTGTGCATGTGTGTGTGTGTGCATGTGTTCATGTGTGCGTGCACATTGTGTTCACTAACAGATATTCATAAGTGCAGTGTTCCTCAGCGCCTGCCCAGCCACTCTTCACCAACTCTCTCTGGGATTGGAGCAGCAGGTGCTGATATAGGACTGCCAGGTCCACCTCTCTGGACTGTTAGAAGACATTTCCTCACTGTGTAGAGGCCTTCTCCTCATCCTCCTCCTTCCCCTCTGCTAATTAACTTCTACAAACATGCACCAGATGGTGAGGTGTAAATAGAATAATGGAATTATGGAATTATGGAAAATCTAATGGGAGAGGGAATCATCATTTGGGCAGTGGATGCTGGAGTATAGGGTTGGTCAGCCATGACTGAGGCAGTGGAAGTTCTATTCAGTAGAAGGGGTTTCTATTCAGGAGCACGTTGATGGTCGGGTAAATCGGATAAAACAACCTCTTCATCAGAACTAATTATGTCTGCGTCCCAAATGGCATCCCCTACAGAGCTCTTATGGGCCCTGGTCAAAAGTAGTACACTATATAGGGAATAGGGTGCCATTTTGGCACCTGTTAGTCACCCCCCTCCTTTGCCTCCATCAATGGTATAACTCATAGATATCACCTCACCTGACCCTTGCCCCTTTTCCACTCCCCTCAGAACTCGTGTGCCCATTACCTGACCTCTGTCCTGAACTTCATGGTCCCGGTGCGCCCGCGACGCCAGATTGTCTACCCTCTGGAGGAGCTGGGTATCAACGCGCCATCCAAGCAGATCACCAAGGACCAGGTGGGCACAGCAGCAGCTGATGAACAGGCTGGTTGGTGGTTTAACATGCCCGGGAATGCAGATGGGCAAGTACTCACTGTCTCCAGGTTAACAGAATGAGAGGGAGAGAGATGATAGGAGAAAGAAGGGAAGTATCTTTAGTGTGTAATTTACATGCCCACAAGAGGGTGCTGTTTTAAAGTGGATGGATTCCCCACTTAGCATGGAGTTTTTAAAACCTAGATATTTGTTTCAAACAGTAAAATATTGTGATGAATATAATTCTAAAGTTATTTTATGTGAATGGTATTGTGATGGATAAAATTCAAAAGTTATTTTATGTGAATGGTGATTATTCCATCAAGGGTAAGGCACTCCATGGACAAACAGCATTGCAGTCTTGAACATTGCTTATAATTAGTTGTCAAGCTTTTTCAGTGGTATTGTATATGTATATATTTTATATAACTTTTCTTTAGTAGTCTTTCCACACACACCTCCCCAGGCTATTTTTAAAGGGCTTATATTAATATAGATGAGGGCAGCAGATAGTTGCTATGACAGATGGTTAGGAATGTTTGCCTCTGCTGTTAAACAGGTAAAGGAGCACAGTCCACTTACCACACAGTCAGTCATAAGCCAGTGTCTGCCGCACCTAGTCTGTGTCTCAATAGTTGTAACTAGCTTGGTCTCTTTGTGTCCTCTTCCTCCATGATCACTGATCTGGGTGATGGGAGAGGTGGAAGTGAAATAGTCTGTTCACCTAAAAGGTCATGAAAGAAAAGGAGACAAGGAAAGGAAGGCATTTCAAACTTAATCAAACACTTGTGTTGGATATGCAACAAATGTAATGTTATACTAAATCAGAACTTTATTAGAATTTGACCATTTGAATGTCACTAATCACAGCACATTCCTTTTTTTTTTAAATATCAGCCTATATTCTTAAAGATGCACTATGCAGAAAACTGCTCCGCCATTTCCTGGTTGCTAAAATTCTAATAGTTCACCTAATTTCAGTTTATGTGACAAAACAAGCAAGTATAGTGTAGAAACTCATTGTACCCTCTAAACCAATGTGAAATATAATTTCCATAACCAAAATAAAGCTGGTGTACAAAGCCGAAAGTAAAAGAGGCAAAAACGAAATGTAAGAAGCAAAGAAATTGCGTACATAGAACAGATCTACCGCTTCTTAGACTTGCTTTCAATGAGAATGACAGCTCTATAACTCACATTTCTATGTGAATTTGGTCGGGTCACCCAAAAAGTGACATATTGCAGCTAATATCCATAGAGCTGTAGTACACAGCATGTTCTGAACCATAAGATAGAAGCACAGTTATTCAACATGTTGCTGTGCTTTTTAATCTTAGATCATATAATCAATCTGA
This sequence comes from Coregonus lavaretus, assembly GCF_964263955.1. Classification (NCBI taxonomy): domain Eukaryota; kingdom Metazoa; phylum Chordata; class Actinopteri; order Salmoniformes; family Salmonidae; genus Coregonus; species Coregonus lavaretus. The sequence continues at coordinate 8,972,767 of NC_140020.1, read as the reverse complement.
CAGTACTAGTTCCTATATGTGTCACGTGTACCGCGTGGCACTCCCTTCTCCCTCAGTGTATTAGCAGATACACCTGCATTCGCCATTCCAGGCCATCCAATTTAAAACCCCCATTTAGTAACATGGCAACCATCATATCCAGGCTGCCATGTAGATAAGAGGATAGCAGAGCGCTGCCTCGCAGCTTTGTCTCTCAGTCTACATCCAAAATAGCACCCTATTCCTTATATAGTGCATTACTTTTGACCAAAGCCCTATTGGTGCCATTTGTGAGACAGCCTCAGCCAAGTAATCTAAGCCTGGTGTCCAGCACAGTGTCCAAATCAGATTTAAAGCACCTGTTCCCTCTCTGTCAATACAGGATCGTGTTACACAGTGCCATGGTCACAGCACCCAGCCATTATGTTAGAGAAAAGGTTAAGATAAGGAATAGGGACGGCTGCACCTGCCCCACACTAGCCTAAACCTACCTGCCCCACACTAGCCTAAACCTACCTGCCCCACACTAGCCTAAACCTACCTGCCCCACACTAGCCTAAACCTACCTGCCCCACACTAGCCTAAACCTACCTGCCCCACACTAGCCTAAACCTACCTGCCCCACACTAGCCTACCTGCCACACACTAGCCTAAACCTACCTGCCCCACACTAGCCTAAACCTACCTGCCCCACACTAGCCTACCTGCCACACACTAGCCTAAACATACCTGCCACACACTAGCCTAAACCTACCTGCCCCACACTAGCCTAAACATACCTGCCCCACACTAGCCTAAACCTACCTGCCACACACTAGCCTAAACCTACCTGCCCCACACTAGCCTACCTGCCCCACACTAGCCTAAACCTACCTGCCCCACACTAGCCTAAACATACCTGCCCCACACTAGCATAAACCTACCTGCCCCACACTAGCCTAAACCTACCTGCCCCACACTAGCCTAAACCTACCTGCCACACACTAGCCTAAACCTACCTGCCCCACACTAGCCTAAACCTACCTGCCCCACACTAGCCTACCTGCCACACACTAGCCTAAACCTACCTGCCCCACACTAGCCTAAACCTACCTGCCCCACACTAGCCTACCTGCCACACACTAGCCTAAACATACCTGCCACACACTAGCCTAAACCTACCTGCCCCACACTAGCCTAAACATACCTGCCCCACACTAGCCTAAACCTACCTGCCACACACTAGCCTAAACCTACCTGCCCCACACTAGCCTACCTGCCCCACACTAGCCTAAACCTACCTGCCCCACACTAGCCTAAACATACCTGCCCCACACTAGCATAAACCTACCTGCCCCACACTAGCCTAAACCTACCTGCCCTACACTAGCCTAAACCTACCTGCCCCACACTAGCCTAAACCTACCTGCCACACACTAGCCTAAACCTACCTGCCCCACACTAGCCTAAACCTACCTGCCCCACACTAGCCTAAACCTACCTGCCCCACACTAGCCTAAACCTACCTGCCCCACACTAGCCTAAACCTACCTGCCCCACACTAGCCTAAACCTACCTGCCCCACACTAGCCTACCTGCCACACACTAGCCTAAACCTACCTGCCCCACACTAGCCTAAACCTACCTGCCCCACACTAGCATAAACCTACCTGCCCCACACTAGCCTAAACCTACCTGCCCTACACTAGTCTAAACCTACCTGCCCCACACTAGCCTAAACCTACCTGCCCCACACTAGCATAAACCTACCTGCCCCACACTAGCCTAAACCTACCTGCCCCACACTAGCCTAAACCTACCTGCCCCACACTAGCCTAAACATACCTACACATGACAGAGCACAAATCAGACCTGCACAGTGTTGTTTGGTTAGCTGGTGTATTTCAGGTGACTATTATTTAGGGGGTTCTTTACAAAGCAGAACAGATAATGTTCCTGCACTTGAATTACATAGGTTTGATTACATTTGGTCATTTTCACTTGAAGTCAGATTTTGAACTTATATTATATGTGTTCTTTTAAGAACAGAGCAGGCACTACTGGGAATAACATAAATATTACTTGAAGGTTAATTCCACACCCAGGTTTCCCCTTCCTTTGTGGTGTGCTGCCATTTTCCATCCAACAAGGTGTGTAGGGGAACCAATGTAGCTAATTATGAATGCTCTAGGACCAATTAGCGCACTAAGATCACAGTGTAATTATTATCTGTGGATAACACAATGTTCTCTGCGTTCATTCTGACTCCTTCAAATCAAATCAAATCAAATTGTATTTGCCACATGCGCCGAATACAACGGGTGTAGACATTACAGTGAAATGCTTACTTACAAGCCCAACAATGCAGTTTAAGAATGCAAATAGTCTGGGTAGCCATTCAGGAGTCTTATGGCTTGGGGGTAGAAGCTGTTAAGAAGCCTTTTGGACCTAGACTTGGCGCTCCGGTACCGCTTGCCGTGCGGTAGCAGAGAGAACAGTCTATGACTAGGGTGGCTGGAGTCTTTGATAATTTTTAGGGCCTTCCTCTGACACCGCCTGGTATAGAGGTCCTGGATGACAGGAAGCTTGGCCCCAGTGATGTACTGGGCCGTACGCACTACCCTCTGTAGTGCCTTGCGGTCGGAGGCCGAGCAGTTGCCATACCAGGCCGTGATGCAACCAGTCAGGATGCTCTCGATGGTGCAGCTGTAGAACTCTTTGAGGATCTGAGGACCCATGCCAAATCTTTTCAGTCTCCTGAGGGGGAATAGGCTTTGTCGTGCCCTCTTCACGACTGTCTTGGTGTGTTTGGACCATGATAGTTTGTTGGTGATGTGGACACCAAGGAACTTGAAGCTCTCAACCTGTTCCACTACAGCCCCGTCGATGAGAATGGGGGCGTGCTCAGTCCTCTTTTTTTTCCTGTAGTCCACAATCATCTCCTTTGTCTTGAGCACGTTGAGGGAGAGGTTGTTATCCTGGCACCACACGGCCAGGTCTCTGACCTCCTCCCTATAGGCTGTCTCATCGTTGTCGGTGATCAGGCCTACCACTGTTGTGTCGTCGGCAAACTTAATGATGGTGTTGGAGTCGTGCCTGGCCATGCAGTCATGGGTGAACGGAGTACAGGAGGGGACTGAGCACAGCGTGGCAGATGTGTTGTTACCTACCCTTACCACCTGGGGGCGGCCCGTCAGGAAGTCCAGGATCCAGTTGCAGAGGGAGGTGTTTAGTCCCAGGGTCCTTAGCTTAGTGATGAGCTTTGAGGGCACTATGGTGTTGAATGCTGAGCTGTAGTCAATGAATAGCATTCTCACGTAGGTGTTCCTCTTGTCCAGGTGGGAAAGGGCAGTGTGGAGTGCAATAGAGATTGCATCATCTGTGGATCTGTTGGGGCGGTATGCAAATTGGAGTGGGTCTAGGGTTTCTGGGATAATGGTGTTGATGTGAGCCATGACCAGCCTTTCGAAGCACTTCATGGCTACAGACGTGAGTGCTACGGGTCGGTAGTCATTTAGGCAGGTTATCTTAGTGTTCTTGGGCACAGGGACTATGGTGGTCTGCTTGAAACATGTTGGTATTACAGACTCAGTCAGGGACATGTTGAAAATGTCAGTGAAGACACTTGCCAGTAGGTCAGCGCATGCTCGGAGTACACGTCCTGGTAATCCGTCTGGCCCTGCGGCCTTGTGAATGTTGACCTTGCGTTGAATGCTTTGACATTTGGAAATGTGTTTTCAATAGGGTCAGTACTCATAATAAAATAGTTCATATTTAAGTAGGAGTGCTGCCACTTATTACGTTTCACTCAGCGTTTCCAGTGGAACCATCAAACATTAAGAAATGTCCATATTTTTGGTATAAACGCTACTAAAATAATATTATGATTTTTTGTCTGAAAGCTGGTACTCTCTTTTAGGTAGTTAAGTGCTGTGATAAATGCCCATCTCTGGGTTTTAGGCCATTGTCATTCAAAGAAACCCAAATGGGAAAATGGTGTGCACATTATTAATACAGCTTTTAGGAACGCAATAATTGTGTTTGTCGTCTATATTGGTTAGATTGCTGGTAATCAAACAGATGAATCTGTGACTTTTACACACGCTCTCTCTCTCTTCTCCTCAGGTCCCGTATGCTCTCAACCACATCAACCGAAAGCTAACCATGGAACCAAAAGTTACCATCAATGCCAGGATCGTGGTAGTGGGGGCATCAGACACTGGCTTAGCATTTCTGGAGGTGCTCGCTTTCTGGTATTGAGAAATTGTATACATGGCATTCATAAATTGCATTTAGAAATGTATGTTTTAGAGGAAGCTCAATGTCATCCTCCTCTAGATGATTGTAGTTAGTGGGAGTGACTGGTAGGTATTAGAGCAGCAGTGATTAGTAGAAATATGAGTAGGGAGGAGACTAAAAGGCATACCCACCCAGAGCAACGTGTTAATGCACTACCATCCCTTCTCCCACCAAGGCAATCTGTACAGCCTGCTTAGTATTGGCCTGAATTCATGGTTACCTTCAAACAAACACCAATACCACAACTTTTGTTATTACAGTATGTTTTGCTGAGGTTAAGAAAAGCTTATTTATGACTATCTACACATGCAGATTCTTGCTTCTCAAAGTCTTGATGTTTAGTTGATTTGATGAATGAGGCATTATAGTTCTAGGCTTGGATGAAAGCCTGCACACACGACAACCCTCCATGACCACAAGTAAAAACACTTGTCTAAAGTGTATGTCAACAGCATTCACTTTCAGAATGAGTTTTCTCCTTAATTCGTCTTTTATTCCAGGCATCCTATCTCTGGAAATGTCGCCAGACCTTTTGTTGGCTAGAAAGAGGAGCTACATGTTTGCATTCATTCCATCTTTGAGATGAACTGTTCCTCCAGACAATATGGGGTCTAGGTCTGGTCATTCGCCGCCAGCCGATAACTGCCAAGCAACCAGGTCATTGTGTGTGGATGTGAAAGCAGCGCGGAAGGAGGGAACGTGCATAACTCAGGGAGGGGGTTGGCAGGCAGGGCGGCTGGGCGATGGGCACACAGCTGCCTGGGGCTGGCATTCAGGAGGGCCCGGCGCTGGCCCTTTAATTAGCCACTCCACTGTTCTCATGTCAGGGATCTTCTGCAGCGATCTGTGTTTGCTGTCACTAATGACTTGACTAATGAGGCAGTTAGTGTCCACTAAACTAATGGTGAGGCGGTGCTAGCAGTGGGCCGTCTGAGTGATGGGTCAGCTTGGGCCATGCTGGGCCCCCTTATCAGGCCAACCCAAACGGCTGGCCTCCAGCTTTCCATCCTCCTCCATCCAGCCCACCCTCCACTCCTCAGTGGGACAGGGTCAGATCAGGGGGAGCAGGGCAGACAGATAAAGAGGTGGTGGGGTGGCTCGGCCTCTCTGCCTGGTGGTCAGTGGGGTGGGGGGAGTGGGGTGTCGGGTGTCGGGGTTACAGCGGTTGTCTGTCAGCGCCTGATAACAGACAGACAGGAGCTGGTTTTTTGGTCACGTCCAGAGCCCAATAACAGGCCTTAATGCCTCTGCTGGGCGTTAAACCCACCTTCTGGCTCAGATTGACACGGAAAGTTGGATTGAAATGAGCTCTGATTATACTCTGTTCACCAGAAAACACACTGGATTAGGCTGCCGTTGTGAACAAAGACTATAGTTGAGCTTTTTCTCTATACAGCAAGCCAAGTGTTAAAATCTATCAACATTAAAGGGTTTTAATAACTATTGTGTGTTGACACATCAGTTTGTGTTGCCTGAAAAGGTATTTGTTCACTTCCTACATACATTTGCAACTTAGATATGGTGCATTCATTAGCCAAGATCAATCACTTTCCCTCCCAGAGAGAGGCAGCAGACTTGCAGGCGATCTAAAGCTTGACATGACATGACTCAGCCCAGTGTACATCTCCTTTTCACACAACACCATTGAGGCTTTCTCTGTTGTATCACCAATGGGGATAATGTCCATTTGGCACAGAACAAAGGAGGACATTTACATCACAAGAGACCTTTTACACTCCTGATTGTAAACGCATAAGAGGAACACTACAGGCCGGAGACAAAACCAGACCAAACAAAAGGAAGGGCTTTTACTATGAGGCTTAGAAAATAAAGGATTTTTAATGCATACCGATGTAGATGAAATGCAATAGGGGAATTAGGTGGAAGCATTCAGCTGCATCTGCGCCCACTCACTCAGCTCTCAGAGAATAACAGAACACTGCAGACAGAGAGAGCCTGTGCTCATTTCTCTGTGATGTGTTCTATTCTTCCTGGAACCCATGTACTATATGTTTGGTATTAGATGTTCCCCGCTACTACAAAATGGAACAGGAACGCTGAGAGATAATTATTGGCGAAATACAGCATTTTGATCATCAGGTCAAGAGCATCTGTGTTTAGGTAGGATGAGGTCATCATTTCTGAGAAAATAAACATGATCCTATTCTGCACTGCACAGTAGCTGCACTCACGACTCAGGGTTCTCTTCCCAGTAATCAGTATGTGCCTTTCCTTCTCCAGCCCACACCTGAGGTTCAATAACATGACTCTGATCTCCACGCATGGCTTCCCAGGCTACTACACCAATGAAAATATGAGATTCTTGTCCACAAGGTGAGACACCTGCAGCTTCTCTTGTTGTCATTTTAAGGCCTACATGGTAGACTGTAGTCATCAATGTCAATGGAAATCTCATTAACGCTTGGGCATTATTTCATCTTTGGTGTTCGAGGATGACTTATGACTTTCAATGGGCTCAATAATAGCGCTAGCATACTACAGAATTAACCTCTATTTTAGACTGACTTCACTCCCCCTCTCCACTACCCACAGCCATGGCTCCAGCGACAGGGACCATGCCCAGATGTCGCTGCGCTCCTGGATCAACGTGGTGACTGGCAAGATGGTGGGCATCGACAGGGCAGCCAAGCATGTGCTGGTATCTTGGGGCAGGAAGGTGCCATATGATCATCTCATCCTCTGTACAGGCCAGCAGTACCAGGTTAGAGGGACATCCTGCATATAATATTATAATTAGTAGTAGTATATATATACATATAATATGTTTTATGTCATAGTGTTGGGGGAAATTAAAGCACACTTTCTGTAGTGTCATCTATGGATTTTATTTTGTTACAATCGTCATCATTTCATAATCACATTATAATTCTGTATTGATGTTCTGAAACCTGAATGATTTCTGTGAGGATTTCTGGGTTCGTCCCTGCTAGGTTCCCTGTCCCACTGGTGTGGACAGCAGCCATCTTCCCCCCAAAAGCCAGCTCCCAGCCCAGCCCCGTCGTAGATACACCGGGCCTGTCCCATCCAACCTCTTCACCCTCAACGACCACCACGACTGTGTGACCGCTTACCAGTGGCTGCTCAACAACTTTGTGAAGCTGAAGGGTATGTATGTGGCCTGGATACCAATCTGTTTCTGCCATCATGCCACTCCTTGCCACTCCTTGTCATGCCAAGAAAAATGTGAGGAGTGACACATACAGGCTGGTAACCAGGTGAGTATGTACACTGACTGTACAAAACATTATGCTCTTTCCATGACATAGACTGACCAGGTGAATCCAGGTGAAAGGTATCATCCCTTATTGATGTCACCTGTTAAATCCACTTCAATCAGTGTAGATGAAGGGGAGTTGACAGGTTAAAGAAGGATTTTTAAGCCTTGAGACACTTAAGACAAGGATTGTGTATGTTTACCATTCAGAGCATGAATGGGCAAGACAAAATATTTAAGTGCCTTTGAACAGGGTATGGTAGAAGGTGCCAGGCACACCGGTTTGTGTCAAGAACTGCAACTCTGCTGGGTTTTTCACGCTCAACAGTTTCCCGTGTGTATCAAGAATGGTCCACCACAGACTTTCGGTGACGCAATTTAGGAAATGGCTGCAAGATTTATCGGTTGGGTATTTCCCCCACAAATTCAAGTATTTACTCTGAGTATTATAGTAACTTACGCTACAATAGAAAAGGGAAAAGCAGGAAAAGGTTGTGGAGTGACAACGATAGTCCGTAATAAGGTAGGAGAAACTAAAATCATCAACGACACAGAGATGGCTAATACTAGCACAAACGAGCTAGCAGCAGCAAAATAACCCTAATTCTGTGAGGTGATAAAGGAGGAATTCTGCTTTCGGGAGGAACTCTGAGAAGAAAATAACTAAATTAGTTCAAGAAGGACATTAACCAGAAACTTGAAGAAAACAAAGAAGAACTTCACCGCATATTTACAAGAATGGGGGAAGCAGAACAGAGCATTGGGGAAATGGACACATGGAACACTGCGATCAAGGGAGAGATGCTGAAAAGAAGGAATTAATACAGCCCTATTAAGAAGGTACTAAAAGAGAAAGGGATTCGCTTCCAAACACCATTCCTGGCAAAGATGCAGGTATTTCTGGATAACGACCCGGTTTCATAGGTGCATGCAGACGAGGCGGCTGAGGACCTGAAGTCGAGGGGCGTCCCAGTGGAGTATACCACCAGGAGACACTCGAGCAGCTCCTCCCATGGACCGTGGTCGGCAGGTCGCGGAGAGGACGTTCACATTCGAGAGAGACTCCGGCATTTCCAACGAGAAGATCGAAGATACTGAATCGGATTTTACGGACTTAATAGTCACGGCGAGCTGTTAGACATATTGGACCATTATGGTTGACATTGCAAGAGGTAAAACAGCTCCCCTATTTTTCCCTACTGCTTTGTAAAGGTGAGAAGCCTAAAGTATGTGGCCTACATGAATACATTACGTATGGTCACGTTATTAACAGATCTATTAGCTAATGATGAATGACACTGACAATGTGGTGACAGAAGGACATACTGTATCATGGGGAGGATTCAATGAATGGACTGCATATGGTTGATGGCTTATATAGGCTATTCTAGGGTATAAGATACAGACCAGACTGTTTTTGTTCCATTATTTATCCCCTGTTACATTATACTGCTTTTTTTCTCTTGTAAATAACTGATGTGAGTAGGCGACAAAAAAGGCGCCCTTTTTATTTTTGGTTCCAACAGGTTTTGTTTGCGACTGTCACACATTTTGATGCTTGAGTAAGGGGCCCCTCCAGAGGTCAGGCTCATCCCCTCAAACTCCAGAGGCAAGGGACAATCCTCTGACATGGGAGTCCTTATAGCAAAGGCTCTTCCCACTTTGGTTTACTTTTCTATTCTTCTTCTTTTTTTATATATTTATTTATTTTTGGTTCATGTTAAGCCGGCTGTTATGGTACACAGGTTTTTGGGTCTATATTGATGCATCATCGGGAATTGAAGGTCATCAGTCTCAATGTAAAAGGACTGGGGAGTGCCATCAAGAGAAGTAAGGTAATAGCAAAGATGAAACGGGAGAGAGTTGACATATTATTCTGACAGGAAACTCTTTTATCCCCTCCTGAACATGAGAAACTTAAGAAAATGGGCTATAGGAATAGCTTTTTCTCTAATTATAAAACGGGTAGAAGGGGCGTTGCAATTGTTATCCCAAATTCAGTTAATTTTGAGTTTATATCAGAAATAAAAGACAAGGAGGGGAGATTTATCCTTGTTAAATGTAAACTGGATAACAATGAAGTTACATTGTTGAATGTATACACGCCCCCGGGGAGTGAAATGGTCTTCTTTAAGAAGGTGTTTGATTTAATTGCCTCAGAAACCTCTGGCACTCTTATCTGTGGAGGGGATTTTAACATGATTTCAAACTCAAAATTGGACAGCACAGATCAAAATAGGAAAATAAGTCTGGTTGCTAAAAAGATCAAAACGATATTACAGGAATTTAGGACTGATTGATGTATGGCGCGACTTCCATATGTCAGAAAGGGAATATACTTTTTGCTCAGCCCGCCACACTAAGTACTCCAGGTTAGACTACTTTTTACTCAGCCCGCCACACTGAGTACTCCAGGTTAGACTACTTTTTACTCAGCCCACCACACTGAATACTCCAGGTTAGACTACTTTTTACTCAGCCCACCACACTGAATAATCCAGGTTAGACTACTTTTTCATGTACAGTGCAGATAGGTACAGACCTAAGGATTGTAAGCATCGGGCAGAGGGATCATAATGGAGTTTACCTAACTCTACACCTTGATAGCAAACCAATAAATACTATATGGAGGCTTAATACAAGCAAGCTGAATGAGCCAGCATTCAAGGAATCAATAAAGACAGAATTGAACGTCTATCTGGAGAATAATGATAGCGGGGAAGTATCTCCTGCTAAGGCGGTTATTAGAAGGAAGATCATAGCCTCATCATCTCTCAAGAAAAAGATTAAAGCACAGAAACTTCTGAAATTACAGGAAACATTAGGAAGCTTATAACGATCTCATAGTCATCTCAAAGACCCTCTTATATTACGTGAGATTCTTTAGGTAAAATAGGAAATTGACCAGATACAGTGAGGGAAAAAAGTATTTGATCCCCTGCTGATTTTGTACGTTTGCCCACTGACAAAGAAATGATCAGTCTATAATTTTAATGGTAGGTTGATTTGAACAGTGAGAGACAGAATAACAACAAAAAAACGCATGTCAAAAATGTTATAAATTGATTTGCATTTTAATGAGGGAAATAAGTATTTGACCCCCTCTCAATCAGAAAGATTTCTGGCTCCCAGGTGTCTTTTATACAGGTAACGAGCTGAGATTAGGAGCACACTCTTAAAGGAAGTGCTCCTAATCTCAGTTTGTTACCTGTATAAAAGACACCTGTCCACAGAAGCAATCAATCAATCAGATTCCAAACTCTCCACCATGGCCAAGACCAAAGAGCTCTCCAAGGATGTCAGGGACAAGATTGTAGACCTACACAAGGCTGGAATGGGCTACAAGACCATCGGCAGGTAGCATGGTGAGAAGGTGACAACAGTTGGTGCGATTATTCGCAAATGGAAGAAACACAAAATAACTGTCAATCTCCCTCGGCATGGGGCTCCATGCAAGATCTCACCTCGTGGAGTTGCAATGATTATGAGAATGGTGAGGAATCAGCCCAGAACTACACGGGAGGATCTTGTCAATGATCTCAAGGCAGCTGGGACCATAGTCACCAAGAAAACAATTGGTAACACACTACGCCGTGAAGGACTGAAATCCTGCAGCGCCTGCAAGGTCCCCCTGCTCAAGAAAGCACATATACAGGGCCGTCTGAAGTTTGCCAATGAACATCTGATTGATTCAGAGGAGAACTGGGTGAAAGTGTTGTGGTCAGATGAGACCAAAATCGAGCTCTTTGGCATCAACTCAATTCGCCGTGTTTGGAGGAGGAGGAATGCTGCCTATGACCCCAAGAACACCATCCCCACCATCAAACATGGAGGTGGAAACATTATGCTTTGGGGGTGTTTTTCTGCTAAGGGGACAGGACAACTTCACCACATCAAAGGGACGATGGACGGGGCCATGTACCATCAAATCTTGGATGAGAACCTCCTTCCCTCAGCGAGGGCATTGAAAATGGGTCGTGGATGGGTATTCCAGCATGACAATGACCCAAAACACACAGCCAAGGCAACAAAGGAGTGGCTCAAGAAGATGCACATTAAGGTCCTGGAGTGGCCTAGCCAGTCTCCAGACCTTAATCCCATAGAACATCTGTGGAGGGAGCTGAAGGTTTGAGTTGCCAAATGTCAGCCTCGAAACCTTAATGACTTGGAGAAGATCTGCAAAGAGGAGTGGGACAAAATCCTTCCTGAGATGTGTGCAAACCTGCTGGCAAACTACAAGAAACGTCTGACCTCTGTGATTGCCAACAAGGGTTTTGCCACCAAGTACTAAGTCATGTTTTGCAGAGGGGTCAAATACTTATTTCCCTCATTAAAATGCAAATCAATTTATAACATTTTTGACATGCGTTTTTCTGGATTTTTTTGTTGTTATTCTGTCACTCACTGTTCAAATAAACCTACCATTAAAATTATAGACTGATCATGTCTTTGTCAGTGGGCAAACGTACAAAATCAACAGGGGATCAAATACTTTTTTCCCTCACTGTATATAGTGAAGAAGTAGAGAAAAAGCTCAGGTTCCTGAAACAACGATATATGAAGCAGGCTCAAAGGCAACACAATTACTAGCATGGAGACTCAGAAAACAACAAGCACAGAATACAATTTGTGGATGAAATACAGAATTTGTTGATGAAATACAGAATGCATTTTAATCATACTATACAAATCTGTACAAGCAACCAGATAACTCACTTGATCTCCCCTCAATTGGGACAGAGCAAAATGATAGACTTACTTCAGAAATAACCACTGAAGAAATTAATAATGCAATATCTAATCTAAAAGCAAACACATCTCCAGGCACTGATGGCTTCCCTTCAGAAAGGTTCAAAGCCTTCAGAGAACAACAAACACCTCTACTTCAGGCCTGTTTGAATTGGACTCTGCAGGAGGGGGCTCTACCACCATCGTGGAGAGAAGCCATAATATCTGTAATTCCAAAAGAGGGTAAAGATAAGAAGGAATGCAGTTCCTATAGACCTATCTTAATTCTTAACATGGATTATGAACTGTATGCATCAATAACAGCCAAAGGAATGGAGGACATAATCCCAAAATTGATTGATGGGGATTAAATTGATTTCATATGAAATAGACAGACAACATAAGGGGAACACTACATGTGATGGAACACATCACTCAGGAGAAGACAAGTGCTATATTAATCAGTCTAGATGCAGAAAAAGCATTTGATTCAGTGGGATGGGATTATCTATTCCAAGTTATGGATAGATTTGGTTTCAACAAATAAGTGATACAGTGCATCAAAAAACGTTATTCATGTCCGACCTAAGCCCTAGTATATAATCATACCCCACAGCAAGCACTGAAGAGCTGGTATAACTTCCAGTGGACCTCTTCATCCATTAAATATATTGAAGTAAACCTACCAAAAGATACACCCAAACTTTATGACATGAATTACGTTCCCATCAACAACAAAATATATGATGACCTGGACAGGTGGAATTCACTTGGATCTTAGTAGTAGAATTGAAACAATCAAAATGAATATCCTGCCGAGGTTACTGTATTCGTTCCAATCACTGCCCATAGAAATCCCACCTAACCAGTTCAGGGAATGGGACAAACGGATATCAAGGTTTATCTGGAACAGTAAGAGGCCAAGAATTAGATGTACAACATTACAATTACCGAAAGACGGGGGTATGGTCTTACCAAGCCTAAAATATTATTTTGTGTCAGCCCAATTGAGACCTCTGGTGTGTTCGTGCAATTCAGAAAACGAATCTAAATGGAAAGACATTGAGACTACTTTGACAGAGATACCCATCCAGTCAGTTTTCGGTAATAAGGACATGGTAAAATAAATATACAATAGACAAAATCAGTGGATTAATTTCTCTCTCAAGACACGGTTTAGGATAGTTAAGCAACTTCATTTAGACAGAGGTCAAACTGCTGAGTTGGCTTCACATAACTTAAACAGTGGACGCAGAGAGGCATCACATCATTTTGTACAATTAGAAGGAATGGGGATCTAGAGAGCTTCCAGGACTTGGCTTGGATAAACAAAATTTTTACAGGTGCCTGCAGGTTCGACACTACTTTTTAAAATAAATTAAAGTGATTGACCCTGGAGCACCTCAGAAATGTATCTAAGTATTTACTAACGCATACAACTTAGGGAGTATCAAAACAACTATTTTAAATCTTTACCTGGGTATTCTATCCTAAAAGAAACACTCTACAAACTATACTAAACAGAAATGGCACTTAACATTGAAATAACTGATAAAACATGGTTGAACACAAGCATTTCGCTACACCCGCAATAACATCTGCTAAACATTGAGGCTGTTCTGAGGGCAAAAGGGGGTGCAACTCAATATTAGGAAGGTGTTCTTAATGTTTGGTATACTCAGTGTATGTACTGTATGTAGGAAGTGCTAAAGGCATGATAACCCCCTTACATTAATTTCCATGGATGTGACATTATTCAAAAGCCTATGAATTATTAGGGTCTAATTAGTGAGAGGGGGAAATCTTTCATCTCTCTCAACCAGGTCTGCCTCCTCCATCTCCCTCCATTTACAGGGTGATATTCATTTCTGAGAGGCTTGCATCCCTAATGGTACCCTATTCCCTATATAGGGCCCTGGTCAAAAGTAGTGCACTATAAAGGGAATAGAGTGCCATTTGGAATGCAGACATAGGCAAGGGGGCTGATGAAAAGACTGATGTCATTAAGTAGAATTAATCATTTTCCTCTGAAGAAATATGAGATGTGCAGTGATTCAGATTAAGCCTATTATATTAACTAATTAGGGGATCCGTTCATTATGTAGGAAATCATTACTAGATGCAAATTACTCCTACTATGAATCTAATGTAGACAAGAAAAATTGTTTGAAAATGTGTTTTATTTGTTCCTTATTCCTTTTAAGTTCTGGCAAGATAATTATGGAAAGCAGGAGTAATAATGATATACTTCATAGAAATATATGAATAATGAAAAATGTATGCACTCACTAACTATAAGTCGCTCTGGATAAGAGCGTCTGCTAAATTACTAAAATGTAAAATGTGAAAATATACTGGCAGCATGGTCCTCAGTAGTGGCAGTGCTGTCCACTTCAGCACCATGGACAGAGACAGAAAAACAAAGCCGTGACTAACAGTGGTGTGCTTCAATGAACAGCTTTACTTCTACATAAATGCATCAACTTCACGCTTGCAGTCCTTATAAACATGATTACAAAATTTGGGATGATCTCTATTGTATTTTTTCAACCAGAATGCTGCTAACTTGAATGCTTACTATTATACAATTCTTCTCCTTTTTCCCCAAAAAAATAGTAGTTCTTTTTTATATATAGGCCTTAGAAATGCACAATATCTACATTACTGTCTCCCAAATCAACTGGAATGCTGCAGCCATGGTTGTTATTCCCATTTAGGATAATAAGCCCAAGGTTAGGGATGGCTAGCTCGAGGAGAAAGCGGCCACTTCCATAACCTGTGCATCAAAGGACACATTCACTGAAGGCTAAACAAATGTAAATCCTCCTATCACCATCATCAGTGAGTTTGCGTCATCAGAGCATGTCATAGAGAGGCTAAGCTGTAAGAATTCAGAGGTCACTCAAATAGATGCTCTCATCTCATCCCTCCTCCACAGCTCTTCACTGACAAAGAGAAGATTAGTCAGTCTTTGTGTGGTTGCCTTGCCCCCTTGTTGCCAAGTGACCTGACCTTCTCCATCCACATAGCATCTGAGTAATTTGAGAAGGCTGGCTGTAATACATTTCAACCAATCCTCCTCTTGTGATTGTCAATTGCATCAATCTGTTCTTTATTGGAATGTCTTGTTTTTATTGCGGCACTACAGGTAATGCCATAGTGTACGGCAACACCATTGATGTGTACACCTGTGTGGAGACTCTGTTATGCCTGGATGTCCAAGGCTATCGCATCCACCTGGTCCATCTGCCCACCACGGAGGGCTCCAGCTGCAGCCCCAGCCCCAGCTCCTGCTTCAGCAACCCCACAGTGGAGAAGGCCATGAAGAAGGCCTTGGAGAAGAGTGGGGTCCATGTCCACCACAACTGCTTGCTGGCCCAGATGAATGACGGACAGAACTCTGAGCCAATCACCTCCTTGTCCTTCACCAGTGACAGTCAGCGTCTCTGGCTGGAGTGCTCTGTAAGTCCAAATCACCAGCTCTGAGAGAAAAGAGGGGCTCTAACTAGGGTGCAGTAACCTCATACTTGATTCAGTGAATTGTGTAACAGATCTCTAAAATGGATTGTATATCAGTGGTCTTGTGGGCGTCAATCATTTTTGGTCTCTTACTGTCCATTTTAATTGTGGATTTCATTTTCGTATGAGCAGAGTATAATAGCTGGTATCAGGATAATTTTTTGTAGAAATGTAGTAAAACTGCCTAACCGTCCTTGATTTCTCCCTGTAGGTCTTTATGAACCTCTCCTCCAAAGGGGTGGACTATGATGCCTTTAAGACCATCAACGACGCCTGTCTGGTGTACGACGGCCGACTGGTCATAGACACCACATTCCATACCAACGACTCCACCATCCGCGCCGCCGGGCCCCTCACCAAATTTTCCCGGCGCTATCATGCAGACCAGTGGTCCCACTCCAGCTTCAACTCTAGGGAGGTGGGCCAGGAGCTGGCTGCTACACTGCTGCCCTTCTTCGACCCCACGCTGGAGCCGGCCATCAACCCTCCAGCCGACCTGGACCGCCTCATCCCCATCTACACACAGGCCAAGATCCAAGGTCTGCTGCCATCCAACACAGAAATAGCCAGAGAAATGATCTTCATCCATGTGTTATAGTTAAGCAATAAGGCCCGAGGGAATGTGGAATATGGACAGTAGGATTGTTCTTAAGCACGACGCAACACGGAGTGCCTGGATACAGCCCTTAGCCGTGGTATATTGACCATATATCACAAACCCCAGAGGTGCCTTATTGCTATTATAAACTGGTTACCAACGTAATTAGAACAGTAAAAATTATATTTTTGTCATACTTTCAGCCACTCAGCATTCAGGGCTCCAACCACCCAGTTTATAATTCTGATTGAGTCATAATTCTCTTGTCTTTTTTTCTATCACTGTTGATTTATTCAAAACCCAAACGGTAGCACATTGTATATCCTATTATGCAATGTCTGTTCAGGAGAATGTACTCCATCTCACATTTGTATGTAATGCTACATTGTTCCCTGGTAATGGAATCTCTGAGCTACTCAATTGTTTCTCATTTTACTGTGTTTGATAATCAAACAACAATGAACCGTAACAATGGCCGATTCTGTATTTGTTTAGTCACAGGGTAAACAAGGTAATGTCAAGAGGTGTGCTCACAATACAACCACTTCTCTTTGTCCGTTTCTAACTAATTCAATAGCTTTGAACTTTTTTTCCTAGTGGTAGAAATGCATAGAAATAACCAGAGAAATGATCTTCATCCATGTGTTATAGTTAAGCAATGACCAGGTATTTCACTGCATTTTCTACAGCATTGTCTCTTAAACTGTGGTAGTTATCCACACATATAAAAGTATGTTCATTTGAAAATACATAGAGTACTGTAAGTATTTATTGCTCATCAAGTTACCATGTGTTTTTATAAATATTAGACTAATTAGGTATTTCAGAGCATCCCACAGTTGGAAACATTATTTTCAGCTCACTGTAAGCAAGACATGTCTGTGACTTGGAGTCATGCCTGGGTTTTCATTGTTTATTGGCATCAGTAAACCCATAAAACCCTGTTTAGCTGTTCTATCTGCTTTTAACATCTGTACACACTGTTTTGTACCAAGGTGGGAGACTGCCAGGAGGATACTGTTATCTCCATGCTACCAAACCAGAGCAAAGGCCATCTGCAGTTCACCCTGTAGAAGTAGGTGCCATTTTAAATGCTCACTAGAAGGTGCATGGCTTGATTATTTTGTCACATAAGTATGCATTTGTCTTTGTGACTTTATTTAACTTCTCATTTTGTCACATAAGTATGCATTTGTCTTTGTGACTTTATTTAACTGCTCATTTTGCAAAGCAAGATCTGAAAAAGATGGGGATTATTTTTCCAAGTTCTCATACAAGTTGTGATGTTAACAACAATACTGAAATCTCAGTCTGATTTGTCCTATTCTCCCCAGGGCAGAGAGATCCTGACTGGCCGCATTGAGACTGGCAACTACTTCCACCTGCACCTGAACCAGTACGACATGGTGGAGACCATCACCTGTCTGTCACTGAAGCCCTTCCCGGTCTCCAACTACCTGTGTCTCTATGGGAAACATGAGCTGCTGCTCAACCACCTATGTTCCCGTTATGATGAAGGGCTGGTTCATGACCTCTACAGGTAGCTAGCTGCTGGGGTTGTTTACATTACAGCACACTACAGAGAGGAGTGGGAGGGAGTGGGGAGATTCAGGTCACTGGAAAGTATGTGGACACTCCTTCAAATTAGTGGATTCGGCTATTTCAGCCACACCCGTTGCTGACAGGTGTATAAAATCGAGCACACCACCATGCAATCTCCATAGACAAACATTGGCAGTAGAATGGCCTTACTGAAGAGCTCAGTGACTTTCAACATGGCACCGTCATAGGATGCCACCTTTCCAACAAGTCAGTTCGTCAAATTTCTGCCCTGCTAGAGCTGCCCAGTCAACAGTAAGTGCTGTTATTGTGAAGTGGAAATGTCTAGGAGCAACAACGGCTCAGCCACGAAGTGGTAGGCCACACAAGCTCACAAAACGGGACCACTGAGTGTTGAAGCACGTAGCGAATAAAAATTGTCTGTCCTCGATTGCAACACTCACTACTGAGTTCCAAACTGCCTCTGGAAGCAACGTCAGCACAATAGTTTGTTTGGAGCTTCATGAAATGGGTTTCCATGGCCGAGCAGCCTCACACAAGCCTAAGATCACCATGCGCAATGCCAAGTGTCGGCTGGAGTGGTGCAAAGCTCGCCGCCATTGGACTCTGGAGCAGTGGAAACACGTTCTCTGGAGTGATGAATCACGCTTCACCATCTGGCAGTCCAACGGACAAATGTGGGTTTGGCGGATGCCAGGAGAACGCTACCTGTCCTAATGCATAGTGCCAACTGTAAAGTTTGGTGGAGGAGGAATAATGGTCTGGGGCTGTTTTTCATGGTTCGGGCTAGGCCCCTTAGTTCCACTGAAGGGAAATCTTAACGCTACAGCATACAATGACATTCTAGACAATTCTGTGCTTCCAACTTTCTGGCAATAGTTTGGGGAAGGCCCTTTCCTGTTTCAGCATGACAATGCCCCCATGCACAAAGTGAGGTCCATACAGAAATGGTTTGTCGAGATCAGTGTGGAAGAACTTGACTGGCCTGCACAGAGCCTTGACCTCAACCCCATCAGACACCTTTAGGAGGAATTGGAACGCCGACTGCGAGCCAGTCCTAATCGCCCAACATCAGTGCCCGACCTCATTAATGCTCTTGTGGCTGAATGGAAGCAAGTCCCCGCAGCAATGTTCCAACATCTAGTGGAAAGCCTTCCTAGAAGAGTGGAGGCTGTTATAGCAGCAAAGGGGGGACCAACTCTATATTAATGCCCATGATTTTGGAATGATGTTTGACGAGCAAGTGTCCACATACTGGCCATGTAGTGTACAGTTACATTTCAAATGTTTATAGACAATACCAGTATGGTATAGAAAAAATGTAAAGTCTTAATGTAAATCTGCATTCTGAGTAGGCAGCGCTCACAGAAGAAGTATGTCTTCAAGACACTGTTCCCTGTCAGTGTTTCCTGGTAGGTTAGCGTTTGGAGATCTGTGTTTGAGTGACCTCGTTTCTGATGTTTCAACACGAGCGACCCCCAGATATAGGAGCCATTGTCCCTGGGTCTAATCTGTTTATGCAGGTCCCCAATCTGCTTCTTCTGCTCTGTGGAGGAGGTTAGCTACCCTGCCGTGGTCATAAGGCTCTCTAACACCGACTACATCTGGATTAATCACTGGCCCTTGTCATAGCTCCGAATGAGGCCACTCTCAATATCATTATTGGAGCTGACTGAACACATCATCAACTGTTAAAATAATGAATTGACCATGCTGTTGCTGTTCTGTCAGGGGTTGTTAGATGAACACACTAAATGTGTGTGCGTGTGTGTGTGTGCGTGTGTGTGTGTGTGTGTGTGTGGGGGGGGGGGGGTAGTTATTTCAGGGAGAAATGGTGCCTGGCGATATATCATGATCGCTTTGCAGACTTTGAGCAGGAAATGCACCAGATAATGGAATCAACTAAATTGCAGGTTGGATTTCTCTCATCTTTCTCGATTCACATTCATACAGATAAAGTGTTGTACGCTTTAGTGTTTGTGGAGCTTTTCATTTGCATGACTGTTTGTCTACCAATACTATTTGTCATTGTTAGGGTCTTTTTCGAGGGGGGAGGTCAAATAGAAAGGACAATTTTAACGAAGGCCTTCTCTCTTTCTCCAGGACCACAATGATCTGTCCATTTCAGAGCTCGTTCAGAGGATGATGGATGAGAAGCTGAACATTATTGAGGAACCAAACGTGTTTCTCAAGAAGGTGTATGAAACAAGTGGGGGATTGGCTTCCCTCAAGACCAGCACTCTGAATTACCTGAGGTACAACAGGTACCACCTGACTATGTATGCCCAGCCTGGACTACTGTAACTGCTCCTCCATGTCATCTTACCTCAACCCACATTTTCAATTCAATATTTATCACATAGAAATATTCCATTGTTTTTTTATTTAACTAAAATGTTGTAGAATCATCCAACTGTAGTAAAAACATTTACATTCAATTGAGTTAATTTGAACAGAAAATACCATAGCCAATGTTTTTAATAAATGTACTTGTGATTTTAGATAGACAATAATATTAGACTATGTACACACTTTTAGCACGAACACAAACTCAAACTTTTTGTTGTCTTAATTTTATGAGAAGGTAAAGTTGACTGACTTGAGAAAACAGAGAAAACAAAACAATCCTCAAAGAAATATTATCATTAAGTGTTATAATAAAGTGACAACGAATTGTCAAATTCAGCTTTCTCGCATAAGAAGTTAACATCTAGTCCTACTTGTAATTGTAACTGCAAAGGTTATTGGGATGACTGAAACAACCTAGGCCTAGATGAAAGTGGATTTAGTGAGTGCGAGGAGGGGTTCTATATTCTACAGCTGTATGGTAATGAGGCTCAAATCTTCACTGCCTCTATGCGCAGAACACAGCAATGAACAAATAGCCGCACACGCGCCTCAAGGTATGGGATCGTTTAAGCGATTATCAAATAGCTCGGTAAGATAAACGTTAATTGGTAGAATGAGAATATATGAATCTATGAAATTACATGGATCAATGACACCCAATGATTTGTGTCATCCCCTGGCTATTGAATAATTAGCCATTTTAATGCAAACAATTTCCCAGAGGAAGGCCATTTTAAAAAGTGTTTGAAAACATGGTATTCTAACATGACCTATAGGCCTATAATATACGCCTAATTATAGGCATATAGGTCATGTTAAAATAACATATTTTCAAACACTTTTTTAAGAGTTCACCTACTGAAAACAATCTTACATTATTATTTGCATCATTGTTTGGGCCTTGGCTAATTTATTTTTTCCCTAACTGTAAATTAAATCTTCCAGATTTGTGTGATTGTTTTAATTCGTAGCCTACTATGTGTGCTTTGATTCTTAATTATGTTGGGGATATTTATTATTCAACCTCAAAGGAGATTTTGCCTCGACATATTTTCTGTTTCTTGAATTAGGTATATTGAGAATTAAAAAAGGAAACTTTCAGAATAGGGCAAATTGATCATCAATAATTTAACGTAGCCCTATTTCAGATTATTTTGAGCAACTTTATAGTGATATACATGTATATGCCTATTAATAACCAGAGGCCTATGCCATTCAAGTATCGCATAAAGAAATATCGTATTGGGTGAAATTCTGTCAACAGACACAAAAAGACTTGCTAGACATCTGGCATGTGGTTTATTGCACACATTATTATGGAATGAAATCTTGACGCATTAGCCAAACTAGACAAGTCTTCTCATTCCTCGCCATGGTGGTGGATAGCCTACAGGCTATATTTTAGAGATGGGATATGACCCTGAAGGAATTGGGTTTGACTGTTTTTAACGGAGAGAAAATCATGGTATGGCCCATTTGGAGACTGTCCGCTTTGTCCAAACCACACTGATTACGCACAGCACGCGCCGACAGTATCTCTTGGCCAGATTGCTTTGTTGCCCGTTTTACGGTGCAATTTCCTTTTCAATCACAAGCGGGATACAGCTTGCAAAAGCACGGCCATTGTAATGCAAAGCAGGGAACCCTGTTTCATTAATTATGTATGCGTAAAATGACTGATTCATATGTCCAGAGTTCAACTGTCGTATCCAACACATGTCGTTTTATGTTTTTTATTTTTTTTATATATAAATATTTGCTTGTTTGGTTTTTTTTAATTTGGTGTTTTAATGGAATAGGCTATATTTATAACTTTGTATAGGTTTAACAATTTGCCGATTTGCTTTAGCCTTAGTATTCTGCAATTGAAGCAGACTAAAACATGCAACTCAGCAATGTGTGTGTGTCTGCACAGAAGATAATATTTTGGGTAGGCCAACTAATAAATAACACCAACCACAACCATCTTTGTCATTGTCCGTTAAATCAGCCCCCCCCCCCCCCCCCCCCCCCCCCCCCCCCCTCCTCATGAAGGAGGCACACAAAGCCGAGGCACGTGTGCATTTCTATGCAAACTCATCAGACCGTAAAAGGAGGACGTTCCCGGCGTGTGCCTTCGATGGGACGAGGTGAGGCGGGGACAATGCGCGCATAGTAATATAACAAAAAAACTCAGGTACATCTGCTTAGCAAGCTGCAAATCCTCCTACATTTCCACCCGAAACCAAGCCCCTCTCTCCACCCTCCCAAACCCACTCAGCAAATCCATAGGGATCTTAGTTCCATCTGATTGGTTGGGGATGAGGCAACAAGGGGCGAGAACAATGTCATAATTTCCCCTTAAAACGAGTGCAGCTATGTCGTGATGAAAGCATCTCGGGAAGAGAACGAATCAATAGCAGCCAGGGGAACGGTGAAAAATCAGTGTCCGATGTGTCTGTAATAATAACCTGAACCTGGATTTGATTTCAACATAATCTGTGCGTTAAAAGGGCCTTAATCTGTTCAGTCCATCGCAAAAATGCCAAGAGGATTTTTAGTGAAAAGGAACAAGAAACCAAACCCTGTGTTTTACAGGGTCCGCTCTGATGAAAAGGAGCAGAGACAACATATACAAGCTTTCGCATCCTTCACTGAGCGCGCAGCTGCAGCATCCCGGTTCTGCGAGGCATCAGCCACAGCAGCAGCCACCGGACAAGATGCTAAACCCGTTCAGTTTGGGAACTCGGAGGCAGTGTACCAGGCGCTTTACACCCCCACCCGGCCAGTCAGTAAGGACCATGAACAGGGATATTGTGAGAGACATTTCAATCTCGGCTCACCGGTGTTTGCTGAATCCTTTCCCACACCTGCAGCGCTTACCACTTTAGATCCCCTCTTTTCCCCGGTGGACCTAAAAATCGGTACCAGTAACAGCAACCGGACCGGGACAACCACGAACCCAATCCTACCCGCTGTCACCGGGAATGGCACCAAAAGGCCTTCAAGCGACACCGAGCGTAAAAACAAGCCTCCGTCGAAAAAAAACAAAGCTATCAAGAAACTACATTTCGAAGACGAGATGACCACATCACCCGTGCTTGGGCTCAAAATTAAAGAGGCGCCCGTCGACCAAAAACCCAGACCACAACCGGCAGCAGGTGACAAGCCCCTCGGTGAGTTCGTCTGTCAACTGTGCAGAGAAGCATATGGCGACCCGTTCGCGCTGGCCCAGCATAAGTGTTCCAGGATAGTGAGGGTTGAGTACAAATGCCCTGAATGTGATAAGGTTTTCAGCTGCCCGGCAAACCTAGCCTCCCACAGGCGCTGGCACAAACCAAGACCCCAGAATACCGCGTCAATATCTGGTGCACAAAATATTAAATCAGAGAGTGATAAGATGCCCGCGCTCGACAAGGCTGTCTCTGATGAAATAAAGGGCCGGAGAGATAGAGACACACCCAGCCCCGGGCTGTCAGAGTCGGGATCAGTTGGATCAGAGGAGGGTCTCTGTGATTGTCATCACTGTGGGAAAAAGTTTAAACGCCAGGCATACCTAAGAAAGCACATCCTATCTCAACATGCCACAGCTTCCCACAATACCAGCAGTGAGGTCCACGATGCCTATCCCTTATCCCAAAACGAAGGAAAGCCAAGTGACAAAACTCCAAGCCACGCACCATTGAATCTGAGTTCCTCAGGGTGCCACCTGTGCCCTGTTTGTGGAGAGAACTTTCCCAACAGAGTCAACCAGGAGAGGCACATCCGTCTCCTCCACTCCTCGCAGGTCTACCCATGCAAATATTGCCCTGCAATGTTCTACAGTTCTCCGGGACTTACACGGCACATCAACAAATGTCACCCCTCAGAAAACAGGCAGGTTATACTCCTTCAGATGCCTGTGCGACCAGCCTGTTAAACTGAGAATATACCTGTGCCTTTACGGGTGGACGTCATATGCTTGACGTTTGACTCCGACCTCAACCACTGCATTTAATAATAGGGGATTTCAAATCCTGTTTGGAGCTTGAATTCTATATTTTTCAGACTCATCTTAGTTTATCTAAAGTACGTAAAGCATTAGACTGTTAACTTATTTTTCTAGGATCTCTGCACAAGTGCTATTGCATTAGCTTCTAGACCTAAGAAAGGGATATCCTAGCTGTACTGTTGTCATAAAATTGCCTTTTAATTCACAGGCTGTAAATGTATCTATCACTTTATTAGCTTGTGAATCTGTGGACATTCAATTTTAGCTTTGTCTCTGAACATAATACAGTTTGAATGGTTTGCCCTAGTGTAGCCATCAATGCCTTTTGGATTAGAGCTTTTGTACACTCCTGCTGTAAAACTGCCTTAATTTATATGTCGAATAATGATTGTTTTTAATATCTTATTTATCATTGGCCAGATATTGTATCATTATTGTTATTTTACACAATGTATTGCCAGTATACTACACATAAAACCATCATGAATATTTTCTATTTATTTATTTATTGAATTGATCTTATGTAAATTATTGTTTTATGTGATTTATGTGTGACTTATTCATGTATATTTTCATGCCATAGCCAAATTATCCTTTCCACGTATTTATTTCAAGTTTACATAGATACTGAGGATGGACCCTGAGCTTTTAAAACATTCTCCTCAATGCAATCATGTTTTTTTGCTCTGATTGTTTTGTAACTATTAGCTCTTACCGCGTGTGTATGTTTCTGCAGTATTTGCTATATGTCTAAATAATAAAAGCAAAAAAATCTATATTGTTTGACTAACTTGGATCCAAAAAAATTCAGTTTTCTGACCTGAACTTGTAGCTTTAGGATCATGCAGCCATGGTGGTGGTGTTAAGACCATATTGTCATGGTGTATTTCACTATTGTCAGAAAGTAACTGGACATGGCCTGGTCTTGGCCCTGCATGGTCAGTCAGTGAGGGAGTACAGGGCAGTGCAGGTGTTCAGCAGGTGGACACACTTTGGTGAAGTTTGTTTTGGCTGTCTTCCTAAAAGGCTACCCCTCACCACATTGACTCTGTGACTCAGGCTATCATCCTCACACCGGAGGCAGCCTTCATTAGCGATATCCCATAGCCCAGCAGCACAGAGCAGACCAACAGGAAGCAGAGATGGCACTAGTACACCAGAGAGTGGTGTTTATTTTCTCACTGCATCCAGTGGAGGCTGCTGAGGGGAGGATGGCTCATAATAATGGCTGAAATGGAGTCAATGGAATGGTATCAAACACATGTTTTGGATAGCATTCCATTCACTCCATTCCAACCATTAGACTCCACTCTAGCTGTTATTATGAGCCGTCCTCCCCTCAGCAGCCTCCACTGACTGCATCCCATCACATAGTGCAGCATGGTAGAGTATAGTATGCTAGCTGCTGTCACTCTAGGGCTCATTAGAAGTCACATACATGTTTAAGATATTATCAGACGTTTCGTTTGTTGTAATAATCCTTCAGTCCATGCAACTAAAATCCACATAATATTAATGATGTAATGACACTGTAACTGGCTTAGTGATGATGCTGAGTATAATGCTTAAAAAGGGAAAAACTTTTTTATTTTTATTACAACTAAAGGGTAAGAACAATTCAGAAAGCATACCCCTGCATGGTTTAGTATGTCTCAATAGCTGAGCATGTCTGTACAGCTCACACTACGTCTCACAGTCACCTGGGCTGCACCTGGTTCTCCATGGCAACCAGATCTCTGGAGGAGTAGAAAGGTGTGACAGCCGGGCCAGCCACACCCTTACACAGTAACTGCTGCTGGTGGTAGAGGACTGCAAGCTGTCAATCACACATAGTATGGTCAATGTCACTCAGAGAGGCATGGTCAGGAACTGAAGGCATGGCAATATCAGCTTGGAAATAATGAGAACCCCCCCAAAAAATTGATACAGTAAGAAATGACAATGGATATACCACTGAGAATTGAAAAGGTTCCTCCTGGAACGGGTAGATGTAAGCTCGTTTGTTGGTGGGCCGTTAATAATTTTCAATTTACTTTTGCTAATTACAAAAATAATTGTACTGATGTTCTGAGGGTTAGAGACAGGAAGTTTGTGGTAAAACATGTTGGAAATTCTTGGGCTCTCTTGGACTCTCTTTTGTTTTTAAACACTGAAGAGGAAATGTCCTCAACTGCACTTCACAAACGCTCTGCGGTGACCACAAAATATGTCCTCACTAACCTCAAAACTTTCCTTTAGTTCCCCTGAACCTCACACGGTGATGGCCTGGCCAACAGTCCCGATGCACCTCCAGCCCACACCACCACACACACTCACGCTTCCGCGCGGCAGGCAGTACGGTGCATCAAGTTTGAAACCAACTGGCTCCTGAACAGCTTCTATCCCCAAGCCATACGACTGCTATATTTGCACTGTCTCTATGCACACTCACAGAAATCTACAAACTCACACACACTGACACTCCAACACACACATAACATGCAGACACATTTATACTGACTCGACACACACACACACACGCACACACTCACACACACACATTTCACACACACACACTCACATAAAATCATCATATACACTGATTCTACTATGTTCATCATATATCCTGATGCCTAGTCACCTTACCCCTATACATATCTACCTCTATCACTCCAGTATACCTGCACATTGTTTATATAGTATTGGAACTGATCCTGTATATAGATTCTTACTTTCTCCTGTTCTTCTTATTTCTTATTTTTATTTCTCGTGTTTCTGTTCTACCTTGTTATTTTTAGTATTAATTTGTTATTGATTACTGCATTGTTGGGTTTGGAGCTTGCAAGGAAGGCATTTCACTGTACTTGTGCACGTGACATTAAAACTTGAAACACACACACACACCTCCTCCTCCCGGTGGGTATCCCAGACAGGTGTACGGCAGACAGGCAGCTGGGGAGCGGGCCAAAGATAAGATCTCCAGATAAAGCCTTTCACACCAACAGTACCGGCTGCTGCAGTATAATGGAGCTGTGGCAGTCTAGTTCTACGCCACAAGAATAAAGAAAAATGGGGTAAAGGGAAAACGCATAGCGTTGGCAAATAGATATAAGCTTTAATAGTGTACCATTCAAATATGACAGCCAATCTGAACTCCATCGAAGGAGAGAGCAGAGAGTCTGTGTTAATATAACAGGAAGTATACTGTATACACACTACATTGCCAAAAGTATGTGGACAACTGCACCTAGAACATCTCATTCCAAAATCATGGGCATTCAAATGGAGTTGGTCCCCCCTTTGCTGCTATAACAGCCTCCACTCTTCTGCGATGGCTTTCCACTAGATGTTGGAACATTGCTGCGGAGAATTGCTTCCATTCAGCCACAAGAACATTAGTGAGGTCGAGCACTGATGTTGGGCGATTAGGCCTGGCTCGCAGTTGACGTTCCAATTAATCCCAAAGGTGTTCGATGTGGTTGAGGTCAGGGCTCTGTGCAGGCCAGTCAAGTTCTTCCACAACGATCTCGACAAACCATTTCTGTATGGACCTCGCTTTGTGCACGGGGGCCATTGTCATGCTGAAACAGGAAAGGGCATTCCCCAAACTGTTGCCACAAAGTTGGAAGCACAGAATCGTCTAGAATGTCATTGTATTCTGTAGCGTTTTAATTTCCCTTCACTGGAACTAAGGGGCCTAGCCCGAACCATGAAAAACAGCCCCAGACCATTATTCCTCCTCCACCAAACTTTACAGTTGGCGCTGTGCATTAGGGCAGGTAGCGTTCTCCTGGCATCCGCCAAACCCAGATTTGTCCATCGGACTGCCAGATGGTGAAGCGTGATTCATCACTCCAGAGAACGCATTTCCACTGGAAATCCAATGGCGTCCAATGGCGGCGAGCTTTACACCACTCCAGCCGACGCTTGGTATTGTGCATGGTGATCTTAGGCTTGTGTGCGGCTGCTCGGCCATGGAAACCCATTTCATGACGCTCCAGACAAACAGTTATTGTGCTGACGTTGCTTCTAGAGGCAGTTTGGAACTCGGTAGTGAGTGTTGCAACCGAGGACAGACAATTTTTACTCCCTACACCAGGGTTCTTCAATTCCGGTCCTGGAGGGCCGAAACACTTCTGTTTTTTATTTCTACCTGGTAGTTAATTGCATTCACCTGGTGTCCCAGGTCTGAATTAGCCACTGATTAGAAGGAGAGGATGAAAAACAGAGGTGTTTCGGCCCTCCAGGACCGGAATTGAAGAACCCTGCCCTACACGCTTCAGCACTCGGCGGTCCCATTCTGTGAGCTTGTGTGGCCCACCACCACTTTGCAGCTGAGCCGTTGTTGTTCTTAGACGTTTCCACTTCACAATAACAACACTTACAGTTGACCGGGCAGAAATTTGACGAACTGACTTGTTGGAAAGGCGGCATCCTATGACGGTGCCACGTCGAAGGTCACTGAGCTCTTCAGTAAGGCCATTCTACTTCCAATGTTTGTCTAAGGAGATTGCATGGCGGTGTGCTCGATTGTATACACCTGTTTGCAATGGGTGTGGCTGAAATAGCCGAATCCACTATTTTGAAGGGATGTCCACATACTTTCGTATATATAGTGTAACTTGGCACTACTGACTCTGTAATTAACTAGGAATGGTTCAGTGCTAAAGAGCTGATACCTCAGTCTGGTTGCCATGACATTGTGTGTGTGTTGTCTGTAAGTGTTCATGACAGATGCTTCCCAGTCAGTATCCGAAGGCAGTTCTACCCCTCTCTGGTCCGGTTCAAACACACCTTCATTTTGTCATGTGAGCTGACTTGATATCTCACATTAAAGCAACACAGAGTTATTACATTTGCCTGATGTAATCAGACATCCAGCAGAGTCTAATACAGTTAACCAGACCTGGGGAGTAGTGTTACATGGTAGGACGTGTTGTTCTCTGTGTGAGGGCGCACGTGTGCACACACACAAAGATGGTCTATTACACCTGCCCTTTGCTTGTCAGCCACACCCACACCCACAATTTCCTCTCCTCTCTTTTGTATTCACATCCTCCCTCTACTTATCAACTGCCATCCATCCATCTATCCATCCCTCCTGAAAAAAAAGGACAAGTGAACAGGCAGTCTTTCAGCTTAGTCCACAGCAGTGTGCAGCACAGCGCGTGCCTTCTCTTATCTGTACCGCTCAGAGATAAAGAAAAAATAAGAAAAGTAAACTCTCCCCCTGGACTCTCTCCCCCTGGGCTCTCTCCCCCTGGGCTCTCTCCCCCTGGACTCTCTCCCCCTGGACTCTCTCCCCCTGGGCTCTCTCCCCCTGAACTCTCTCCCCCTGCACTCTCTCCCCCTGGGCTCTCTCCCCCTGGACTCTCTCCCCCTGGGCTACTCCCCCTGGGCTCTCTCCCCCTGGGCTCTCTCCCCCTGGACTCTCTCCCCCTGGACTGCTCATGGCAAGACAAACAAGCCTCCAGGCATTTTCCAGTATGGCAGGTGTTGGTGTCAGGGCCAGACAACCACGGAGAGTCAACAAGGATGGACACTGGAAAAAAAGCAGAAGAAGAAACCACCACACAGTGAAACATTGTTATGAGTAAAACAGTGTAGTTTGTTTTGGAGCTGGTATTTAGTGTGTCACTAACAGCCTGCAGCACGTTCTGACCCTACTGAGCACCGGCACATCGTAGAATATTGGCTTAACAATATTGTGGTGTTCCAGCACCTATATGCAAACGGTACCAGCACCCAAAATGAGTACTGACACCTATTTCAGTCCACTTCAAGGACCATATCTATGCCCATCTCCCTTCTCCCCTTCTTCAGCCTAGCTAAAGATCCCTGACACATCTCCAGGGTGTTGGGGTCTAGTCCTGCAGATGGCTACTGATCCTACGCAGCATACAGGATACAGGTGGCTCTAATATCCATCTCTCTCTGTGATTAGCACGGCTCAAAACTCTAAGCTCTAATCACTCGGTGACCTGACACTCTGAAAGTGAAAGACTAATTATTTCAATCAACAGACCAGAGGAGACAATTATGTGTTAGGAACCTAATGACAAGAAATGCCTCCAGGACATTTCAGTGACATCACTCCGCCATTATGTGATTTTAATGTATCTACTGTCTTAATCAACACATTTCTGTAGCGTTTTATGAACATTTGTACATACTTTTCATATATTTTCATATTTCCATAAATGTAGAAACCATGACATCCTCCTTCAACCTCCATTCACTACAGATATGAACCCTCCAATCTCAAGCGTGTTATCGGCATGTACATGACATACTGTATGTGAGTCTGTAGGCTACATGTTAACAGCTTGCCTGTTTAGAGAGAGCCATGGTCTAAAGCTGGCTCATGTCTATTTGGTGATTCCTGAAAACACTGCAACACATTGCTCTGTTGTGTTCTTCCAACCAGACGACTTTTGTGGAGGGGACAGCTGATTCCAACCACAGCCCTGGACCTCCTTCACACATGCCCCTAATGCTGCCTGTCAGGGCGTGTTGTAGGTGTAGTGTAGGAATCAAACGCAGGACGCAGACTGAATGTTCCAAAGGCTGTATTACTGGCCCAACACAGGCAACAGGACAACTAAGCCCGACAGCAAAACCCGCACGAAGGCGAAAGGTAAATGTGCACTAACAGGTGCGACAAAATGTAACGGTGCACACACAAGTGCAAAATAAGCTCCAGCACAGTGGAGAAATACGCTCAACCGAGCAAAACACAACACTGACGGAAACAATCACACACAACACTAGACAAACACAACGAGAAACTTATAGGACACTAATTACGTCAAAACAGAAACAGGTGTGGAAACAAACAGACAAAAGCAAACGAACATGAAACATCTAGCGGTGGCAGCTAGAATTCCGGAGACGACGAACGCCGAAGCCTGCCCGAACAAGGGAGAGAGGCAGCCTCGGCCGAAACCGTGACAGTACCCCCCCCTTGACGCGCGGCTCCAGACGTGCGCCGACTCCGGCCTCGGGGACGACCAGGGGGACGCGGCGCAGGGCGCGTCGGATGCCTCCGATGGAACTCCGTCAGGAGCGACGGGTCCAACACGTCTCTCCTCGGCACCCAGCACCGCTCCTCCGGACCGTACCCCTCCCACTCCACTAGATACTGGAGACCCCCCATCCGACGTCTCGAATCCAAGATGGATCTCACGGAGTACGCCGGTGCCCCCTCGATGTCCAACGGGGGCGGAGGAGTCTCCAAGATCTCATCTTCTTGGAGTGGGCCCGCTACCACCGGCCTGAGAAGGGACACATGGAACGAGGGGTTAATACACTTATACTCCACAGGTAGCTGTAATCTATAACATACCTCGTTCAACCTTCTCAGGACTTTAAATGGCCCTACAAACCGCCGACCCAGTTTCCGACAGGGCAGGCGGAGGGGCAGGTTTCTGGTAGAGAGCCAGACTCGATCACCAGGTGCGTACACCGGTGCCTCACTGCGGTGGAGATCAGCGCTCGCCTTCTGACGTCGGAGGGCCCGCTGCAGGTGGACGTGTGCAGCGTTCCAAGTCTCCTCCGAGCGCCGCGCCCACTCATCCGCCGCAGGAGCCTCGATCTGGCTCTGCTGCCAGGGTGCCAGAACCGGCTGGTAACCTAACACACATTGAAATGGAGTTAGGTTAGTGGAGGAATGGCGTAGGGAATTCTGGGCCATCTCGGCCCAGGGAACGTACCTTGACCACTCCTCCGGCCGGTCCTGGCAGTATGTTCTGAGAAACCTACCCACATCCTGGTTTACGCGTTCCACCTGCCCATTGCTCTCCGGGTGGTAACCCGAGGTGAGGCTCACCGAGACCCCCAACCGCTCCATAAACGCTCTCCAGACTCTGGAGGTGAATTGGGGACCCCGATCAGCCACAATGTCCTCGGGTACCCCGTAGTGCCGGAACACATGGGTAAACAGTGCCTCGGCAGTTTGCAGGGCCGTAGGAAGACCCGGCATGGGGAGCAAACGACAGGCCTTAGAGAACCGGTCCACAACGACCAGGATGGTAGTATTCCCTTGGGAGAGGGGAAGGTCTGTTATAAAGTCCACTGATAGGTGGGACCATGGCCGTTGTGGAACGGGCAGGGGTAGCAACTTACCCCTAGGTAGATGTCTAGGCGCCTTACACTGGGCGCACACCGAGCAGGAGGAAACATAAACCCTCACATCCCTTGCCAACGTGGGCCACCAGTACTTGGCACTAAGACAGTGCACTGTCCGGCCGATACCCGGATGTCCAGAGGAGGGTGACGTGTGAGCCCAATAGATCAATCGATCCCGAACCTCGAGCGGAACGTACTTCCGACCCTCCGGGCACTGTGGTGGACTAGGGTCGGTGCGTAACGCCCGCTCGAGTTCAGCATCGACCTCCCACACTACCGGTGCCACCAGACACGACTCAGGCAGTATGGGAGTGGGCTCCACGGACCTCTCCTCCGCGTCATACCGCCGAGACAGCGCATCTGCCTTGCCATTCTGTGACCCAGGGATGTACGTGATCTTAAAAGTAAACCTGGTCAAGAACATACTCCATCTTGCCTGGCGAGGGTTCAGCCTCCTCGCCGCCCGGATGTACTCCAGGTTACGGTGGTCCGTCAAAATGAGGAAAGGGTGTTGAGCCCCCTCAAGCCAGTGCCTCCACACCTTTAGAGCCTGTACCACGGCTAACAGCTCCCTGTCCCCTACGTCATAGTTCCGCTCCGCCGGACTGAGCTTCTTAGAATAAAAAGCACAGGGGCGGAGTTTAGGTGGCGCGCCAGACCGTTGTGAAAGCACGGCTCCTAAACCGGCCTCCGACGCGTCCACCTCTACTTGGAACGGCAAAGAGGGATCCGGATGCGCCAGCACCGGGACCGAGGTAAACAGGTCCTTCAGCCTCCCAAACGCCCTGTCCGCCTCGGCCGACCACTGCAGACGCACCGGACCCCCCTTCAACAGAGACGTGATGGGAGCTGCCACCTGTCCAAAACCCCGGATAAACCTCCTGTAGTAATTTGCAAACCCCAAAAACTGCTGCACCTCCTTCACAGTGGTTGGTGTTTGCCAATTACGCACGGCCGACACCCGGTCTACCTCCATCTTCACCCCTGACGCAGACAACTGATAACCCAAAAAGGAGACCGACTCCTGGAAAAACAGACACTTCTCTGCCTTCACATACAGGTC
Organism: Coregonus lavaretus; assembly: GCF_964263955.1. Taxonomy (NCBI): domain Eukaryota; kingdom Metazoa; phylum Chordata; class Actinopteri; order Salmoniformes; family Salmonidae; genus Coregonus; species Coregonus lavaretus. Next base: position 8,939,382 of record NC_140020.1, on the reverse strand, counting down.
GTGCTCCACCAGCCTCCGCAACACCCTGCGCACCAGGGCCACATGCTCGACACGGGTAGGTGAGTACACGAGAATGTCATCAATGTACACCACCACCCCCTGCCCCTGCATGTCCCTGAAGATCTCATCCACAAATGATTGGAAAACTGATGGAGCGTTCATCAACCCGTATGGCATGACCAGATACTCGTAATGGCCCGAGGTGGTACTAAAGGCTGTTTTCCATTCATCACCCTCCCTGATGCGCACCAAGTTGTACGCGCTCCTGAGATCTAATTTCGTGAAGAAACGCGCCCCATGCAACGACTCAGTCATGGTCGCAATCAGCGGGAGTGGATAACTATACTTCACCGTAATCTGATTGAGACCACGGTAATCGATGCACGGACGCAAACCACCATCCTTTTTCTTCACGAAAAAGAAACTCGAGGACGCGGGGGAAGTGGACGGCCGTATGTATCCTTGTCTCAGCGATTCGTCTATGTAAATCTCCATAGCTTTCTTCTCCTCCTGAGACAGAGGATACACATGGCTCCGTGGGAGCGCAGCTCCTGCCTGGAGGTTTATCGCACAATCCCCCTGCCTATGGGGTGGCAACCGCGTCGCCCTCGCCTTACTAAACGCAATAGCCAAATCCCCATACTCAGGTGGAACGTGCAATGCGGGCACCTGGTTTGGACTCTCCACCGAGGTAGCCCCTACGGAAACGCCCAAACATCTACCCACACACTGAGCAGACCACTCCATCAGAGCCCTCTCCTGCCACGAAATCGCTGGGTTATGGGTACTCAACCAGGGCATGCCCAGCACCACCGGATACGCAGGAGAGTCAATCAGGAACAGCTGAATCATCTCCTGATGATCCCCCTGCGCACACATCCTAAGTGGCGCCGTGACCTCCCTGATTAAGCCCGTACCCAACGGACGACTATCTAGGGCGTGAACGGGAAAAGGAACATCAACAGGAATGAGGGGAATCCCTAACGCTAAACAAAACTCTTTATCAATAAAATTCCCAGCCGCGCCTGAATCTACCAGCGCCTTATGCTGGGAATGAGGTGCTACCTGTGGAAAACGTACAGGCATACAAAAATGGGCAACAGTGAGCTCTGGGTGAGTGGGGCGCCTACTCACCTGGAGGGAATCCCCAGTGCGGGACCTGTCGTCATCTCCCCTAGGAGGCCATCCCCAGCACCTAGCCGCGGTGTGTCCTCCCCGACCACAGTTGGTGCAGTGGATGGACCCCCTAGCCTGCCGACTCCTCCTCTCTCTAGCGCCAGCGCCCCCGAGCTCCATAGGACAAGGCTCGGAGACGCTGGAGGGTGGAATGGACGGACCCTCCGCAGGACGTCCGCGGGTAGCCAGCAGGGTATCCAGCCTGATGGACATATCAACCAGCTGGTCGAAAGTGAGGCTGGTGTCCCTACAAGCCAGCTCCCGACGGACGTCCTCTCGTAGGCTGCATCGGTATAGATCGATGAGGGCCCGATCATTCCACCCTGCATCTGCCGCTAGAGTACGGAATTCGAGCGCGAATTCCTGGGCACTTCTCCTCCCCTGCCGGAGGAAGACCAGACGCTCCCCCGCCGCTTTCCCCTCCGGGGGATGGTCAAACACCGCCCTGAAGCGGCGGGAGAACTCGGTGTACGTAATCGTCGTGGCGTCGATCTTCCTCCACTCCGCGTTGGCCCACTCCAACGCTTTTCCGGCCAGGCAGGAGATCAGGGCGGACACGCTCTCATGCCCTGAAGGTGCCGGGTGCACTGTGGCCAGGTATAGCTCTACCTGGAGCAGGAATCCCTGACACCCAGCCGCGGTCCCGTCGTAGGCCCTCGGGAGAGATAGTCGGACTCCTCGAGGTTCCGGCGCTGGAATGGGCGGGCTGGCCGATGGTGCTGGCAGGGCGGGCGGCGGTGGAGGCGAACCCCAGCCTCGGAGTGTGGTAATCACCTCCTGCAGGGCGGTCCCCATCTGCAGGAGCTGCTCTTGCTGGTCCCGAACCTGGGCTTCCAGTCTCGTCTGGGCTGCTTCGGCTCCTGCTGATTCCATTGTCGGTGTGTGATTCTGTCAGGGCGTGTTGTAGGTGTAGTGTAGGAATCAAACGCAGGACGCAGACTGAATGTTCCAAAGGCTGTATTACTGGCCCAACACAGGCAACAGGACAACTAAGCCCGACAGCAAAACCCGCACGAAGGCGAAAGGTAAATGCGCACTAACAGGTGCGACAAAATGTAACGGTGCACACACAAGTGCAAAATAAGCTCCAGCACAGTGGAGAAATACGCTCAACCGAGCAAAACACAACACTGACGGAAACAATCACACACAACACTAGACAAACACAACGAGAAACTTATAGGACACTAATTACGTCAAAACAGAAACAGGTGTGGAAACAAACAGACAAAAGCAAACGAACATGAAACATCTAGCGGTGGCAGCTAGAATTCCGGAGACGACGAACGCCGAAGCCTGCCCGAACAAGGGAGAGAGGCAGCCTCGGCCGAAACCGTGACACTGCCCCTCACAATACCCCGGACCGGCGAATGCTTGTAAATCAAGTATTCACACATCCAGAGGCCAAGATAATAACAAGCTGTTCAGAATTAATTTCCAAGCAAGGCAAAAGAGACCTCTCACATTAGAACCTGATTATGTTGCAGACAACAGTCCCCTGTAGCTCAGTTGGTAGAGCATGGCGCTTGCAACGCCAGGGTTGTGGGTTCGTTTCCCACGGGGGGCCAGTATGAAAATGTATGCACTCACTAACTGTAAGTCGCTCTGGATAAGAGCGTCGACTAAAATGTAAATGTTTGGAACCGATATATCGGCAAAAAAAATGTCCTGCAAATATCGCTATTCATACAGGAGTAAGAAAGTCCTAGACAGTTTGTGGGAAAAAAATAATATATTTTCATGTACATTCTTATTTTATTTTCATCTATCAGGGGATGCTGCAGTACCCTCAGCACCCCTACTTCCTGCAGCTATGCACACACACGCACACACAACTTTACACAATACTACAGGTTTTTGGTTACCCCTCTTTCTCTCCCTCCCTGTGCTGTTTAGTATTCCAGTTCATGAAAGGTCAATAGAGGTTAGAACAGGGTTTCTCAATGCCTCTCCAGGAAGTAGCAGTATAATTATGCAAATAGCCCTGGCTCCCCTCTATTCCAGCCAGTGTGCTGGTCTGGCCGGCCCTCTGCTCTGCGAGCCTGTGAAGATGATCCATTGACACGCATACACACATTCATACACAAACACACTGGCAGGCACACACACACACGCGCACGTACAGTACACACTCACACATAGAGAACACACTTATACAGTACACACTCATACACACACACAGACATTGCACCTGCACACACACTTACCAATACAAACATGTCATATAATAATAATATGCCATTTAGCAGACGCTTTTATCCAAAGCGACCTACAGTCATGCGTGCATACATGTTTTTTTTTTTTTTGTGTATGGGTGGTCCCGGGGATCAAACCCACTACCTTGGTGTTACAAGCACTGTGCTCTACCAGCTGAGCTACAGAGGACTATGACAACACACCCAACAGTACCAATACTGATTTTATTATTGGTTCATTGAATCTGTGTAAATTCAATAACAATAACAAATCTAATAGCTTTTATGGCTTTGATGTCAGTTTTTTGGTCATGTGATGTGAGCGTACATGGGGAATGTAAACAGGTGACAGACAATGTCTAATGTCAGGTTGCCCTTACACAAAAAACACATGAAAGAATCACATGTGAAACATTTACCATGTAAAAAGAAAAACAAGAATATTGACATATTATAAGTTATTTTTCACATGTGAAATTTTTACGAGTCAGACACGTGATATTTGGACACGTGTGACTTTTCACATGAATTTTTCGCATGTGAACAAATTACGTGAAAAATAGACCATGACCGACTCATGTCCACTACACTTTCACATGTGCATTTTCACATTTTAATGTCAATTTTAACTAGGGCTGTCAAACGATTCCAAAATGTAATTGAGCTTATCAAAGGATTTGCTGTGATTAATCACAATTAAGCACAAATTCAGAATTTGCTCAAATTGAGCTGTAATCTAAGATGATTTATACAAAAAGCATTACAAGAATATTGACGTCTTGATTTTGTCCAAAGTAACGGTTAGCAAAATCTGGTAAATTGATAAACACACTTTCTTTAACCTCAATGTCAGCTTGTTTTGACATTGCATTGTTGTTTTTACCTGTATAGGTTATGTATTTTGGATGTATTCAGTATATTTTGAACAAAACAAAATGTACTTTCAGACAATGTGTTTAAAAAAAAAAGTGCACTAAAATTACATAATGTTAACTTGAGTTAACTGATTTACTCAGTTCATTTTAACATGTTAACAGGACAAATAATGAGACACTGAGAGGCGTGCGCCTGCAGCAGATTTCTTACATGTGAGACTGCAAATGTAATTTTTACATGTGAATGTTTTTTACATGTGAAAATGCAATTCCATACGTGAAAGTGAGATTTTCACATGGAGTTTTCTTTCATGTGAAACTGCAAATTAGATTTTCACGTGATAGATTTTCACATGAACTTGCAATTCCACATGTGAACGTGAGTTTTTCACATGAGAAATTTGTTCACATGTGAAACTGCATATCCAATTGAAAGTTTTCAACATGTGAAACCTCAAATTTCACATGTGCAACTGTAATTCACGTGATGTGAAAACATGTTTTCTTTTCACATGTGGAAAGGTGGTGTTAACATGTGAACTATACATTTAATACATGTGAAAATATGGTTTCACGTGAAATTTAAGCTCAACATGCGAAAACAGCTATTTAACATGTGAAAATTCGATTTTTACATGTTAAACTGTACATTTGACATGTGTTTTTTATGTAAGGGTGGTGACATCAGTGTGGAATGGACTAGACCAGAGCAGAACAAAGACCATGGATGCGTACCAAATGTTACCCTATTCCCTATTTAGTGCACTAGTTTTGACCAACCCCTGATCAAAAGTAGTGCACTATATAGCGAATAGGGTGCCATTTGGGACGCAGAGATGGAGGGTGTGATGATGTTATGCACATAGCCAGACGGACAGGGGGACGGGCATGTACACCACGAGGAGACCAGCTGGGCCTCATGCCAGCTCATGCCGCAGGCTGACACCAGACCAAGTTCAGCCAAGAGTCAAATCACAACTCTCTATAAACTGTAAATAAATGCATTAGTTCATTTAATCCTTTTTATATTGTTGATGTTGGTTGTGTTTAGAATTTGCAATTTTGAAAAAAATATGCAATACACAAATACAAACAGACCTAGTAGAATCCTTAGAGTGCGTTCAGAAAGTTTACATTTAAAATGGATTAAATTGAGATTTTGTGTCACTAGCCTACACACAATACCCCATAATGTCAAAGTGTAATTATGTTCTTAGAAATGTTTACTAATTAATAAAAAATTTAAAGCTGAAATGTCTTGAGTCAATAAGTATTCAACCCCTTTGTTATGTCAAGTCTAAATAAGTTCAGGGGTAAAAATGTGCTTAACAACTCACATAATAAGCTGAATGGACTTAATATGTGTGCAATAATAGTGTTTAACATGATTTTTTAATACCTTGTCTCTGTACCCCATACACAATTATCTGTAAGGTCCCTCAGTCGAGCAGTGAATTTCAAACACAGATTCAACCACAAAGACCAGGGAGGTTTTCCAATGCCTCACAAAGAAGGTCACCTATTGGTAGATGGGTAAAAAAAAAAAAAAGCAGCCATTGAATATCCCTTTGAGCATGGTGATGTTATTAATTACACTTTAGACGGTGTATCAATACACCCAGTCACTACAAAGATACAGGTGTCCTTCATAACTCAGTTGCCTGAGAGGAAGGAAACCGCTCAGGGATTTCACCATGGGGCCAATGGTGACTTTTAAAACAGTTATGGAGTTTAATGACTGTGATAGGAGAAAACTGAGGATGGATCAACAACATTGTAGTTACTCTACAAAACTAACCTAAATGACAGAGTGAAAAGAAGGAAGCTTGTACAGAAAGAAAATATTCCAAAACATTCATCCTGTTTGCAATAAGGCACAAAAGTAAAACTGCAAAAAATGTGGCAAAGAAATGAAGTTTATGTCCTGAATACAAATCGTTATATTTGGGGCAAATCCAACACAACACTTCACTGAGTACCACTCTTCATATTTTCTTTGCATCAAGCATCATGTTATCGGTATGCTTGTCATCGGCAAGGACTAGGGAGTTTTTTAGGATAAAAATAAATGGAATAGAGCTAAGCACAGGCAAAATCGTAGAGGAAAACCTGGTTCAGTCTGCTTTCCAACAGATACTGGGAGACAAATTCACCTTTCAGCAGGACAATAACCTAAAACACAAGGCTAAATATACAATGGAGTTGCTTACCAAGATGACATTGAATGTTCCTGAGCGGTCTAGTTACAGTTTTGACTTAAATCGACTTGACAGAGCTTGAAGAATTTTAAAAATAATGTGCACATGTTATACAATCCAGGTGTTCAAAGCTCTTAGAGACTTACCCAGAAATACTCACAGCTGTAATTGCTGCCAAATGTGATTCTACCATGTATTGACTCAGGGGTGTGAATACTTACGTAAATTAGATATTTCTATATTTCATTTTCAATTAATTTGCAAAAATGTCTAAAAACATGTTTTCACTTGTCATTATGGGGTATTGTGTGTAGCTGGGTAAGAAAAAAAATCAATGTAATCAATTTTGAATTCAGGCTGTACCACAAGAAAATGTGGAATAAGTCAAGGCGTATGAATACTTTCTGAAGGCACTGTATATTTCCTCCTTCACAAGACAAGCTCTAATCCAATTGATATGATAAGAGACAGGATTTGAAGGACTCTGATACTCTGATCCGATCCACCTCAGTGTTCTATTCAGATGGCTGTGTTAATAATAATAATAATAATATGCCATTTAGCAGACGCTTTTATCCAAAGCGACTTACAGTAATGCGTGCATACATTTTTTTTTTGTGTGAATTGGTGGTCCCGGGGATCGAACCCATTACCTTAGCGTTACAAGCGCCGTGCTTTACCAGCTGAGCTACAGAGGACCACATCACCTCGGTGTTCTATTCAGATGGCTGTGTTAATCACCTGTGTTCTATTCAGATGGCTGTGTTAATCACCTCATTGTTCTATTCAGATGGCTGTGTTAATCACCTCAGTGTTCTATTCAAATGGCTGTGTTAATCACCTGTGTTCTATTCAGATGGCTATGCTAATCACCTCAGTGTTCTATTCAGATGGCTGTGTTAATCACCTGTGTTCTATTCAGATGGCTGTGTTAATCACCTCAGTGTTCTATTCAGATAGCTGTGTTAATCACCTCAGTGTTCTATTCAGATGGCTGTGTTAATCACCTGTGTTCTATTCAGATGGCTGTGTTAATCACCTCAGTGTTCTATTCAGATGGCTGTGTTAATCACCTCAGTGTTCTATTCAGATGGCTGTGTTAATCACCTCAGTGTTCTATTCAGATGGCTGTGTTAATCACCTCAGTGTTCTATTCAGATGGCTGTGTTAATCACCTCAGTGTTCTATTCAAATGGCTGTGTTAATCACCTGTGTTCTATTCAGATGGCTATGCTAATCACCTCAGTGTTCTATTCAGATGGCTGTGTTAATCACCTCAGTGTTCTATTCAGATGGCTGTGTTAATCACCTGTGTTCTATTCAGATGGCTGTGTTAATCACCTCAGTGTTCTATTCAGATGGCTATGCTAATCACCTCAGTGTTCTATTCAGATGGCTGTGTTAATCACCTCAGTGTTCTATTCAGATGGCTGTGTTAATCACCTCAGTGTTCTATTCAGATGGCTGTGTTAATCACCTTTGTTCTATTCAGATGGCTGTGTTAATCACCTGTGTTCTATTCAGATGGATGTGTTAATCACCTGTGTTCTATTCAGATGGCTGTGTTAATCACCTCAGTGTTCTATTCAGATGGCTGTGTTAATCACCCCAGTGTTCTATTCAGATGGCTGTGTTAATCACCTCAGTGTTCTATTCAGATGGCTGTGTTAATCACCTGTGTTCTATTCAGATGGCTGTGTTAATCACCTGTGTTCTATTCAGATGGCTGTGTTAATCACCTCAGTGTTCTATTCAGATGGCTGTGTTAATCACCTGTGTTCTATTCAGATGGCTGTGTTAATCACCTCAGTGTTCTATTCAGATGGCTGTGTTAATCACCTCAGTGTTCTATTCAGATGGCTGTGTTAATCACCTCAGTGTTCTATTCAGATGGCTGTGTTAATCACCTGTGTTCTATTCAGATGGCTGTGTTAATCACCTCAGTGTTCTATTCAGATGGCTGTGTTAATCACCTTTGTTCTATTCAGATGGCTGTGTTAATCACCTGTGTTCTATTCAGATGGATGTGTTAATCACCTGTGTTCTATTCAGATGGCTGTGTTAATCACCTCAGTGTTCTATTCAGATGGCTGTGTTAATCACCCCAGTGTTCTATTCAGATGGCTGTGTTAATCACCTCAGTGTTCTATTCAGATGGCTGTGTTAATCACCTGTGTTCTATTCAGATGGCTGTGTTAATCACCTGTGTTCTATTCAGATGGCTGTGTTAATCACCTCAGTGTTCTATTCAGATGGCTGTGTTAATCACCTGTGTTCTATTCAGATGGCTGTGTTAATCACCTCAGTGTTCTATTCAGATGGCTGTGTTAATCACCTCAGTGTTCTATTCAGATGGCTGTGTTAATCACCTCAGTGTTCTATTCAGATGGCTGTGTTAATCACCTGTGTTCTATTCAGATGGCTGTGTTAATCACCTCAGTGTTCTATTCAGATGGCTGTGTTAATCACCTCAGTGTTCTATTCAGATGGCTGTGTTAATCACCTCAGTGTTCTATTCAGATGACTGTGTTAATCACCTCAGCAGAGTGACCTGTGAATGTAATTGTGACCTTTCTGACAGAGCTGGCTGTTAATCCCCACAGTTAAACCCTCCATGCCCTTCGGGGCTCTGTGTGTTCTTGCCTTGGGCTGGGGCTGGGTGGTGGTGGGGTGGAGGTAGAGGTGGTGGTGGGGCTGCCAGGCTGTGTGGTTGCCGTGGTCCCTGTGTGTGACTCCTCATTCCTCCTCAGCCCCTGGGTGACAGCAGCAGGCTGTCAGGCCTGAGTGGCTGTCTGGCAAACAGGCGCAGCCGGGCTAAAGCCTGGCACGTGCCGGCGCAGCAGGCCTGGTCCAAGGCATGACAAATCGCTGAAAGAGGTTGCTGTAACTCTGAGCCGAGGAGCACCTGAGCCTGGACCGCCACAGAGGGGGCCACAGAGGGGGCCACAGAGGGGGCACTGTGGTCTGTCAGATCAAGCTGGTCCACTAGAGAACAAGCCTTTCACAGTCCACCTCCAGAACGACCCTCCTGCTGTTCAAGAGAATCCCTCCGGTGCATGATACTACCGTCCGAGAGATAAACCCGTTCCCGGCACAGTCTACACTTTGCATTTGAAGTAATTGTCATTGTGTACTGTAAATAAGATAAAAACAAACAGTTTTGTTTACATAACTGATCCAGATGATAGAGCAATAGAGAAATCCTAAAGCACAGTGTATTGAGCTATCATGATATGAAATACAGGAGAGATTTAAAAAGCACAAAGTTGCAATACTGAACAACAGAGGCTTTTTATCATGATGGTTATGTACAGGGTTGGGTCCAGTCCTAGGTGGACTCATAATCTGGCCACTCTGGATTTCACAGGATGAATTAGGACACCAGAGGAGCATCACAGGTTTAGCTGCCATGGCAACCAGGGCCATATCACAACAGCAGGTTTCATTCTGCTAAATATTTGCTGATGAAATGAAATGGACTTCATTCTAAAAATGAACTGTGTTGCTCATTATTTGCAATTTGATATTATAAGCTATAAGTAAGTCTTCATCATGTAAAGGGAAGATTCAGCTCAACAGAATTGTGATCTTATCTTTGACAAGCAGCCTGCCTGTCCATTACCTGGACTACGAAGGACTCCATCAGACTTTAATCATGCTCCCTTGGGCAAATATTGATCCCAGACAGACAGTCTTTCAAGTCACATATGATGAAATATAAAAAAAACATCAAATCACTCTGTATGTATCAACACTGGTTCCTCTCCTCTGGCCTTCTGGTCCTAGGACACCATGTCCTAGCTGTCTGTCAAATCTTACTTCGGATGGACCACAAAAGGTTCCACTCAGCAATTAGAGATGGACCTCCCCTGTCACAGCCAGACAATGAGAGGGGTCAGTAATTGAAACATTACGGCACCCCAGTGTTGTAGCCGGAGGGGCAGGGCTCTTTGGTGACTGCAGGGGGCTGTTTGGTGCAGACCACAATCAATAAAGGTCATGGGAGGGGGTTGTCTGGAATCTCCATAAACTGACAGGTTGTCAAAGGGCCGGGGTGGTGGCAGCTGATGCTTTTTAAAGAGACGCTGATGGCTCAACCCCCTTCAACCCCACAGTGGGACGACAGCTTTTCATTGCCTAATGGAGTCACTGAGGGTGGACTGCATCAGGACAGATAGACAGACAGACAGAATTACTGGGATTTATTCTCAGTTCTCACACAGTTCACTCAAGGTGACTTATTTTGTATTCAGGTTTTGAAAGCCCTCGAGGTTAATCCTTGTTCATTTTTTTATTATTTCATGAAAATGTCTGGAAATTCCCTCACTACCTTATTATATCTCAAGGTTGTCCTCAATCAACTCCTACCAGGTAAAAACCCAAGATTGACCAAAAATGCCAAACATGATCCAAGGAAACCATTTATTTCTGTAAGAGGCAGTCCTGTCCTTGAATGGCAGAAATTAGAAATTCCCCTGATGGCGGTGGGGCTGGGGCTGGGACTGCGGCCGAGGACAGAGGCTGCTCACACTCGACCGCCTCTTGAGCTACGGTTGGTTAATTAACCCCCGTCAATCGCATTGACCTTCCCCACAACGTGCTCAAGAGGCACACGACTACGCCGACCCTCACCGAGAGGGATAATTGGCTTGTAAAAGTGCAGCCAATCGCAGACAGGGGCCAGAGACGGTAGCTAGCTAACGGCACACCGACACAGGGTGTGCCCCAAATTGTACCCTATACCCTATATACCCTAAATAGTGCACTACTTTTAACCAGAGCCCTATGGACCCATGGTCAAAAGTAGTGTACTATGTAAAGAATAGGGTGCCATTTGGGGTGCACACAGTCGGCCATGGAGCACACAAACCCTTCCTGAGAGAAACCACTGAATGTCATTAAGGAGGCGGGAAGCATCCAATTAACCTCATCAGCTCCCGGCTACTAACAAGGTGCTAAAAGGGACTTGGGCAGCGAGGCACAGCCTGCATCAACTCGCCGCCATGGAGAGTACTGGAGACAGCCAGGCGAAGAGCAAAAAGCATAATCCAATTTCATCGCCATTACCAAAATACGTAAGTGAGCTGATTACATTTCCATATGCATTTTGGGATGTGGGAATTAAGATGGTGCTGTAACCGAGATAAGGCTTGATCACTGCTGAAAATCAGTTTCGGTACTAGTTGCCTCATCAGTGTAATTCCTCTGTAGTGTGTATACACCACACAATCCATTTTTGGTAATCATATCCCCAAATAATTGCATTGCATTGACAAAGGATGAAAATTAGGTGAGAAATAGGCCCACAGCCACAGAAAATAAAGATCATTATGAGCCTTTCCTCCCAAGCTACCAAAATCACCCAAACCCAGAATGCGACCCAAATAGCACCATATTCCCTAAATAGTGCACTACTTTTAACCAGAGCCCTATGGAACCTGGTCAAAAGTAGTGCACTATAAAGGGAATAGGGTGCCATTTAGTATGCATACCTTGTCTTGATTGGTCTGTTCAGCACTGACCCTGTCTGTACACGCCAAGGCCCAGGCATCTCGTTAGCTGGCTAGTTCCCTGGTGGGGCCGGCAGTGAGACACCACATGCTGTGCAAGCAGGAAGAGGGAGGGCCTGACAAGCAAGCACCTCCCTGCTGTAGAACTGAGCTTGCGTCTCAAATGGCACCCTACTCCCTATATAATGCAATACTTTTAGTGCACTAAATAGGGAATAGGATGCCATTTGGTGCACAGAGGTAGAAGTTAATAGTCTAATCTCACTGTTGAAACTTCATTGAGTTGCAGAAGAACCCCTTTCCTGACTATGAAAGCAACAGATTGACCTGTAGAAGGTGCTGTAGTAATCAGAGGGAGAACAGAAGTCAGTCGGGGGGAACGGTTAGGTTAGGTGCTGGTCTGTCTGCTGACCTCTTTGTTCGGGATGACTCTGACCTTTCACCATATAAGCACAAACCTTGCACTTTAAGACCTCAAGAACAATCAATTTGTGTCTAAATAGGCCACCGTATGGTCAAATAGGGACTTTGTTAATAATCAAGGGAGACACCAGAAACAAGACAGTAGAAATGGTCAAGATATTCATGGTTTCATATCCATAAAAAGTTCTAAAATCACAATACAAGCAGAAAAGCAGTTCAAATGGCGCCTGGGGCTGAAAGAAAGAGAGGCTATTCACCGCTCTCAGCCAGAAAATCTGAGATGAGTGAAAATGCCATTAAGCTGATCTTGCGTGACCAATTCCTTTTGGTTCACCTTCTAATGCTGACACCATTACATGACTGAACCCCAGAACCCCCTCTAAAGGCTTGGTGATGATTGACATACCTGCAGCCTCTATGATGATCCAGGGTGGTATAGTTATGGGATGGATTTCCAAAGGGGATGGGAGAAGGGGAAAGGGATGGGTAGATGAAGGCCTTGTAGTACCCCTCCTTGTCCCCCACCTGTCCCCCCACCCGTTCCCCACCTGTCCCCTCCCTGTCCCCTCCTTGTCCCCTCCCTGTCCCCCACCTGTCCCCTCCCTGTCCCCTCCTTGTCCCTCCCTGTCCCCCACCTGTCCCCCACCTGTCCCCTCCCTGTCCCCTCCTTGTCCCCCCCCATCCCCCCCCTGTCCCCTCCCTGTCCCCCCCTTGTCCCCTCCCTGTCCCCTCCTTGTCCCCTCCCTGTCCCCCCCCTGTCCCCTCCCTGTCCCCCCCATCCCCCCGTCCCCCCGTCCCCTCCCTGTCCCCTCCCTGTCGTCCCCCTGTCCCCTCCCCGTCCCGTCCCCTCCCCGTCCCCTCCCCGTCCCCCCCGTCCCTCCCTGTCCCCTCCCTGTCCCCCCCTTGTCCCCTCCCTGTCCCCTCCTTGTCCTCTCCCTGTCCCTCCCTGTCCCCTCCCTGTCCCCTCCCTGTCCCCCCCTGTTCCCCCCCTGTCCCCTCCCTGTCCCCCCCATCCCCCCTGTGTCCCCTCCCTGTCCCCTTCTGTCCCCCCCGTCCCCTCCCCGTCCTCTCCCCGTCCCCTCCCCGTCCCCTCCCTGTCCCCCACTGTCCCGCCCTGTCTCCTCCCTGTTCCCTCCCTGTCCCCCCGTCCCCTCCCCGTCCTCTCCCCGTCCCCTCCCCGTCCCCTCCCTGTCCCCCACTGTCCCGACCTGTCCCCTCCCTGTCCCCTCCCTGTCCCCCGTCCCCTCCCTGTCCCCGTCTCCTCCCTGTCCCCTCCCCGTCCCCCCCGTCCCCTCCCTGTCCCCTCCCTGTCCCCCTGATTCTGCTTTCCCCACTGCATGGCTTAAACTAATCCCATTACCAGTCAAGCGGCCTGACGCTGATGTGGCCTGCTAACTGACCAGCTGCTCCTGAGTCTGGTCTGGTGTGGAGAGACACCGTAACTTCAAAACCCCATAGCCTGGGCCTCCTCAGTGTGTGTCTGTGTGTGTGTCTGTGTGTGTGTGTCTGTGTGTGTGTCTGTGTGTGTGTGTGTGCGTTTTGCTGTGTGTGTGTCCATACCTATCAGCCACGGCAGTGGGGGCTCCAGTCTTCTAGCCATGGGATGGCATGTGGTTTAGAATCGGAACCTCCTCATGCAAACTGCCTCAGAGTTCCATAACGGCCCCTCCTTAATTCTGAATCACTCAGACTTAGAGCATCACGAATCCAGTGTCCTAAACAAAGGGATCTATCTATACGGATATACACTGAGTGTACAAAACATTAAGAATACCTTCCTAATATTGAGTTGCACCCCCTTTTGACCTCAGAACAGCCTCAGTTCGTCGGAGCATGGATTCTACAAGGTGTCAAAAGCGTTCCACGGGGATGCTGGCCCACGTTGACAACAATGCTTCCCACAGTTGTGTCAAGTTGGCTGGATTTCCTTTGGGTGGTGGACCATTCTTGATATACACTGGAAATTGTTGAGAGTGAAAAACCCAGCAGTGTTGCAGTTCTTGACACACTCAAACCGGCGCGCCTGGCACCTGCTACCATACACCATTCAAAGGCACTTAAATATTTTGTCTTGCCCATTCACCCTCTGAATGGCACACATACAATCCATGTCTCAATTGTCTCAAGGCTTAAAGAGCATTCTTTAACCTGTCTCCTCCCCTTCATCTACACTGATTGAAATAGATTTAACAGGTGACATCAATAAGGGATCATAGCTTTCAGTCTATGTCATGGAAAGAGCAGGTGTTCTTAATGTTTTGTACACCTAGTGTATACCCCAGGGAGCTTTTCTGACCACAAAGATTCCTGAGGAAAAGCAGGTAGAGGAACTCATGAAGACAGGCAGGGAAGCAGAGAGCAAGGGAAGCAACAATGCTGTAATAAAGGCAACTTGAAAATGAATTGCTTTATGTTTCCTAACTGTTTTAGATGTGTGTTGCCTCTGTGAAAACATCCTATTTTCCCCACAGTAATAATGGTCAACATTATTGAGCTCATTGACACAATCCTGTAACCTCTATAGGGAACAACCCATCAATCATCTATGATGAAAAGAACAACAGTGATTATTAGGGGAATAATGTCACAGTTCATGGAGCGTGTCAACAGGACAAGACCATTAGGCTCTCCGTCAATAAATCCTCATCTTCCATTGAGTGTTGCAGTATGGCTTCAGTATTACTCTAGCCCATAGAGAACGTCAGCAAAATGTCAGATCTCTAGAAGTGTACAGTCTTTAACCTCAGTGACTCCATAAAATCTCACAGGCTAACCTATGGTAACAGAGCCCTGGTCAAAAGTTGTGCACTACATAGGGAATAGGGTGTCATTTGGGACGGAGACCATATTTCCCCTCCATCAGTTACAACAACAATTCTCCATGTTAAAATGTCTCTACTGATTATGTCATCCATCTGCTCTGTTTATTTTGCACCTGGAAGTAATAATTAATAATTGATGAGTTAGTGCATTATGCCACTTCACACTGTTCAAAGGCTGTGGATCTGAATCTGCATCCCTGCCTGGGTTTGGCTGCGTCCCAAATGACACCCTATTCTCTATTTAGTTCACTACTTTTGACAAGGGCCGATAGGGCTCTGAGTCTAAAGTAGTCCACTATATGGGGAATAGGATGCCATTTGGGACGCAGAAAACCCAGGCAGGGATGCAGATCTTTGTCTGTTCACTCTGTTGTAAAGAACCTCCTCAGCCTTTTAGCATTAGCATGTTGGTTTTACATGGGATCTGAGACCATCTCCACCACCTCACATGAGTGAATAAAGAAGATTAAAGTGTGAGCATCCCGCATTCCCCTTTCCTCCTTGTCCCTCCTCTACTGTTCTCATCTTCTCGTCTCTTCTCTTCTCTTCTCTTCTCTTCTCTTCTCTTCTCTTCTCTTCTCTTCTCTTCTCTTCTCTTCTCTTCTCTTCCTCTTCACTTCTCTTCTCTTCTCTCTTCTCTATTCCCTCTCCTCTCCCCCTCTCTCCTCTATTCCCTCTCCTCTCCCTCTCCCCTCTCCCCTCTCCCCTCTCCCCTCTCTTCTCTCTCCTCTCCTCTCTTCTCCTCTCCTCTATCATCTATTCCCTCTCCTCTCCTCTCTCCTCTCTCTTCTCTTCTCTCTCTCCTCTCTTCTCCTCTCCTCTCTCCTCTATTCCCTCTCATCTCCTCTCTTCTCCTCTCCTCTCTCCTCTATTCCCTCTCATCTCCTCTCTTCTCTCTCCTCTCATCTCTCCTCTCCTCTCTTCTCTACCTCTCTCCTCTCATCTCTCTCCTCTATTCCCTCTCCTCTCTTGTCTCTCCTCTCTTATCTTCTCTCTCCTCTCTCCTCTCTCCTCTCTCCTCTCATCTCTCTTCTCTTCTCTTCTCTTCTCTTCTCTTCCTCTTCTCTTCTCTTCTCTTCTCTTCTCTTCTCTTCTCTTCTCTTCTCTTCACTCCTCTCCTCTCTCCTCTCTCCTCTCATCTCTCCTCTCATCTCTCCTCTCCTCTCCTCTCTTCTCCTCTCCTCTCTTCTCTACCTCTCTCCTCTCATCTCTCCTCTATTCCCTCTCCGCTCCTCTCTCCTCTCTCATCTCTCCTCTCTCCTCTATTCCCTCTCCTCTCCTCTCCTCTCCTCTCCTCTCCTCTCCTCTCCTCTCCTCTCCTCTCCTCTCCTCTCCTCTCCTCTCCTTCTCTCCTCTCCTCTCATCCTCTCCTCTCCTCTCCTCTCCTCTCCTCTCCTCTCCTCTCCTCTCCTCTCCTCTCCTCTCTCTCCTCTCCTCTCCTCTCTCATCTATTCCCTCTCCTCTCCTCTCTTCTCTCTCCTCTCCTCTCCTCTCTTCTCTCTCCTCTCCTTTCTTCTCCTCTCCTCACTTCTCTCTCCTC